>NW_015168671.1:534647-561658 GCF_001447785.1 Gekko japonicus | reverse complement strand
GATTCAAAGTGCTGGAAATGCAAGACCCAAATAGGTACGTTCTATCATTTATGGTGGCTATGTGATGAGGTTAAATCTTACTGGATGGAGGTACAGAAGATGATTTGGCAGATTACTAAAAAGCAAATTCCTTTAGCCCCTGAAATATGTTTGCTGAATATTTTTCCTGATGAATGGAGGAAAAATGAAAAATATTTAATTCTACACATATTAACGGCAGCCAGAATGGTGCTCGCAAGGGAATGGAAAAATGAACAGGTACCAACAAAAGAACAGTTAATTAGTAAACTGCTTGATGTAGCAGAACTGGATAATCTAACTCAAAAAGTTAACGGAAATATGAGTTTAAGATTTCAAGAAGTTTGGGCACCGTTTTATAAATGGATGGATAAAGGATGAAGTCAAGGGAAGAAGGGGTTCTGACTTGGGTGTTTATGTATCTATGTATGGGGTGTGTGGATTGGTGAGGGTGGTTGTTTGTGGTTATGATGTTGTGTGTTATATGTTCTAAATCAATAAAAATTATTTAAAAAAAAGAAAAGAGAGGGGGAAATAAAGGTAGTTTGATGAATGCCTGGGAAGGAGAAAGGGTTGCCAACTCCAGGTGGGAAATTCCTGGAGATCTGAGGGATGGCACCTGGAGAGGAGGGGTGGGATCTCAGAAAGGTTCAATGCCATAGACTCCACCCTCCCAACCAGCCATTCCCTTCTGGGGAACCACTGTTTCCAATCTCAGGAGAGGGGTGGAAATCACTCAGAATTACAATTGATCTCCAGGAGGGAGGGGGAAAGAGATGCAAAGCTGAAATCAGAGGGGCAGGTAATGGCAGGTTGATGCTTGGCTGGGAAGGAGATAGGGTTGCCAACTCCAGGTTGGGAAATTCATGGAGATTTGGGGGGTGGAGCCTGGAGAGGGTGAGGTTTGAGGAGGGGTGGGACCTCAGACAGGTACAATGCCGTAGACTCCAGCCTTCAAACCAGCCATTTCCTCCTGAGTAACAATTGTTGCCAATCTCCAGGTGAGGCCTCGAGATCACTGAAAATTACAACTGTTCTTCAAGTAGCAGAGATCAGTTCCTCTGGTGAAAATGGTGGACTCTGTGTCATTATACCCTGCTGAGGTCACCACAGCACATTGACGATGAGTGTCTAAGGCCTTGGCACTCTCCCAGAGCTTCTTTCTAGCACTCATATTTATTTCCACAAGGAGCCTTATTCCTAGTATTTTGGTATAATTTGCATTATTTATATATTAATGTTTTATACTTATTGATATTAATATTGGGCTATCAAAAGCAAGACCCTGATGCTGGTAAAGATTGAAGGTCAAAGAAGACGGGGACGGCAAAGAATGAGATGGTTAGACAGTGTCTTAGATGCAACAAACATGAAGTTGAGCAAACTTCAGAGGACGGCGGAAGACCGGAAGGCCTGGCATGATCTGGTCCATGGGGTCACGAAGAGTCGGACTCGACTGTGTGACTGAACAACAACAACATCAAAAACAAATACACATAAAATCTGCCTATTGGCATACAGGGGGAAACAAAGTGATCCTGAAATGGTATGTTATGTTTCTCTGCTAGCAACTCAGGGAATTCAGGTAGGGCTTGAAGTTCTCCCAGGATTAAAACTGATCTCCAGGCTACAGGCTTTTAGGTGTTTCAAAATCTGCAGGAGGTCCTATTCGTGGATCTCCCAGGTCACATTTAGTTGTGCCCTGAGTTGTGCTTAACAAGAATGCAATGTAATGGTTAAATATCTATATACTGTTTTCCAAATGTACCTCCTATCTGCAGCTATCTAAATGTTGACAGAACATAGACTTTTCTCCAAACTTGGGGTAACCCCCCTTCCATCAATGCAACAAAGAATCCCCCCCCCCCATAGCTTTTTGACAAACAACACTCCTCTGCTGGCTGGAGGCAAGCAGGGGAGGTAGAAGGGAAGGAGCCAAATGTTTGGTCTGAGTCTGGGTTAAAAAGGGGAAGGACAGCGTGGGGGATAGCAAAGGGGCAGTTGAAGAAGACAGAAGCAAGGGGGAATGAGTGACAGGGAAGAAGAGATAGAGGGAGACAGAAAGTGGGGAGTCATGAGTGACAGGAAGAAGAGGTGGAGGCAGACAGGGGGCATGAGTGACAGGGATGAAGGAGTGAAGGAGACAGAAAGTGGAGGGGCATTAGTGAAATGAAAGGGGTGTGGGAGAGGAGAGGGGAGGGGAGGAAGGAAAGGCAGGAGGAATGGGATGCCCCCTCCCTGCAAGTTCCTTACAGTTCCCCACTAATTCACATCCTTAAAGTGCTGTCAGTACACACGTAAATTCTAATTCTGAATCTTTGTCAAAAACCTGTTTGTGAATCCTTGTATTGCTATGTGCAGTGAGAGATTCTTGATCTGCATGAGATGTGGTATTTCGCCAGGACATGATTCCACTTTAAGATATCAGTGATCTAAAACATCTTGATCCACTTGATGTCACTGAGGTGGTGAAAGAACAAGGAACTCCCCCCCCCCCTAAAATCAAGGTGGCTGTTGGTATGGTGCATTTTTATTTGCATGTAGGCAGTTTGCAAAGGAAATTAATGACAACCATTAGTGTGTGTAGCTTTACTAAATTCTCATGTCAGCTGCTGTGTCTCAAGCAGCAAGCAAGGACTTCACTAAGCATCCTGCTCTTGTTTTCATTATTTCAGCCTTGACGGGATCCTGCTTTTGGGGAAAGCCTGAGCAATTTTACTGCAAAGATAGACGACTGAAGGATTTGAAATGTGCTTCATTCTCTTGCGAAGGTAACTATATGGTAAATGGAAAAGTGAAAGAGTAGTAGTAGTAGTAGTAGAAGTAGTAGTAGTAGTAGTAGTAGTAGTAGTAGTAGTATTACTGTTGTTTTTATTTTAGAAAGGCCACTTTGGGAGGGCTGATTGAGGGTGGAGAAGCAGTGGTTTAGAGAAGGCATTCAGCGCTTTTCTTTTCTGACACTTCCCTATTTACAAGGGGGCTAAAGGTGCCTTTCTTCTCTTCCTCACATGCAAGCATGCATTCAAAGCCCAACCATGGGGAAGAGGAAGGACACTGATGGGGACCTGAAGCATGGAAATAGCAAGGGTCCTTGTGCTTCACCCATACATTTCTCTCAAGTGGTTTTTCAGTTATCTCCTGAATGGAGCACAATGTGAAAAGGCAATGCAGGATATGCAGAAAAGATTAAACCTAAGTTTTCTACTTGCGTCATCAATGCAAAGGGCCATTAAATATTTGGGAAACAGAATTTTCATGTTCTCTTCCTGTCTTGCACAAATTACTTTGTTTGAGATATTCTACTGGCATCTCAGTAACACACATTGTATTATTTCAGCTATGTAATCCCCCTCCCTCCCAAAAATTTTTAAAAGCAGTTCTAGGTTAGAGTAAAAAAAAACAAGGGCATAATAAAGGGTGTACAGAGCTGAGAAACAAATAATCAAATTAAGTTCCATACAGATTTAGAGAAAAGCCAGTTATGATTTATGATTTTCATGAATCACAGTGAATTTGAAATTATAAATGGTGCCTCCTGCATATACATTTATGAAATAATGTTTTATGGTGGATCCAGTCATCTTTTTTTATTCAGTCTCATCTAGTGCCCTGCCTTACTTCAGCCCCCACCACATATGCATTTTGCCCATGCAGGTCCCATGATCCTCAGCATAGGTTTGGTGGGGGTCAAAGGGGATCCTCACATCTCCTCTCTCCAGCAAAAAAACTCATTTGATCCAAGCCCTGGAGTTTTACAACAAAGGGTTAATCTCTGTTCCAAATGTCATCCTCCCCCCAATAATTTCCCTTTGAAGCCTGATTTAAAAAAAATCAGACCTGCTAATTAGCACCTGGTTGGGTAGTCAGTCATCAAAAGAAGATGATAGCATGGACAGCTTCAAGAGGGAATTGGATAACCATATGGAGCAGAGGTCCATCAGTGGCTATTAGCCACAAGGTATAGATAGGAACTCTCAGTCTGGGGCAAGTGATGCACTGTATTCTTGGTGCTTTGGGGGGGGCAACAGTGGGAGGGCTTCTGGTATCCTGGCCCCACTGCTGGACCTCCTGATGGCACCTGGTATTTTTGGCCACTGTGTGACAGAATGTTGGACTGGATGGGCTATTGGCCTGATCCAACATTGGCTTCTCTTATGTTCTTATGTAAATAGCTCAAAGGACAATAGAAATACTTTCAATTTAATATCTTTGGGAAAGTATAGTGCAACAATGTAACTAGCTGCCAGCTTAATTACCCAAACATCTTCTGTTGCTTTCAGGAAATGCCCCAAAGTTTGTTCCTTACTTTCACTCCTTTTAAATATATATATATATATATATGTTTCTTTGGCTGCCGTCATAGGTATACTTTTTCTTTTGACTATGGTTCTTTGTGGGAAATCATGCCAAAGTGATGGCAGGTCATGACAGGATTGAGCCAAAAGGATTACCAACAGTAAAACCAAGAAGTGGGTATTCATACTCTAGGTGAAGTACATTTTGGTATAAGCAAAGATCCAGGAGCAAGGAAGCTGTTATTCATATAGAAACAGAAGCTAGTACTGGAAGGTTTGGAAGGAGGATCGAAGGCAGCTGAGGAAGAGGGTGAGTGGGAAGGTACAAAAATTTTCTGATAAGGATTGGCTGAGCTGTCAGGAATAAGACTGATTAATTTAAAATGTGGTGTTAGATGAGAGTTTTATTTTATTTATTTTATTAGATTTATATCCTGCCCTCTCCGCATAGCAAGCTCAGGACGGGTTCCATCAGATTTAGTAAACAATATACAGTATACAAAGATTTAAAAAGTTAAAACACCAATAAAATACAACATTCATCCGGTGCAAGTTATAGTATTCTGGACCACTAAAGGGCAACTAAGTGGGTTCTAGATCAAACCATGCCTGAACTGTCCCTAGAAGCTAAAATGACCAACCTGAGGCTATCATACTTTGTTGACATTATGAGAAGACAAGACTCACTGGAAAAGACAATAATGCTAGGAATACAGTCAGTTTGTAAGACCTGAACAAGGTTGTTAATGATAGGACATTTTGGAAGTCATTACTTCGCCATAAGTCAGAAGTGACTTGATGACAGGTAACACACATAACAATAACAGCAAACTGTGGAACAAAATAGGGGGTCAGAGGCTTCTGTTGGGATTCCTGGTGGCAAATGGATTCAAATGCTGTTGGGCAGCCAGTCTGACTCTAAACCGGAAGATCTGGACTGGGCGTTACAAGCTGAGGCTGGATGGCTTAGACTGAGCCAATTGAAACTGAATCTGACGAAGACAGAGGTCCTCTGTCTGAGTTGGGGTGGCCCGAGGGGAGGGATCCTGCTCCCAACCTTCGATGGGGCACCACTGGTGCCAGCGCCAGAGGTTAGGAGTTTGGGAGTGCTTCTGGATGTCTCCTTAACAATGGAGGCCCAGATAGCAGCCACTACTAGATCGGCCTTTTACCATCTTCAGCTTATCAGGCAGTTGGTTCCCTTCCTTGAATGCAACGACTTAGTAACAGTGATCTATGCAATGGTCACCTCAATATTAGGCTACTGTAATGCTCTCTACATGGGGCTGCCCTTGTTTCAAATCCAGAAGTTGCAGCTAGTGCAAAATGCGGTGGCCAGGCTGCTGATGGGTCTTTTTATGTGGGAACACATCTGGCTTGTGCTGAAGGTGTTGCACTGGCTGCCGATAGCATACCGGATCCGCTTCAAGGTGCTGGTTCTTACCTTTAAAGCCCTTTATGGTTAGGGGCCTACATACCTGAGGGACCGCCTTTCCCCACATGTTCCCCAGAGAGCACTGTGCTCAGGGTCACAAAATCAACTCACCTTCCTGGGTTTCAAGGAGGCTAAACGGACTGTGACCAGGGCCAGAGTTTTTTTGGTGGTGGCTCCATTCTGATGGAATAAGCTCCCGGAAGAGATCACGCCCCTACAGGACCTTATGCAGTTTCACAGGGTCTGTAAAATGGAGCTCTTCCATCAGGCTTTCAATCACAGAGCCGTCCCCAACAACTGAAGGACAGAGCGGCATGTTCCGTGGAGCTTTATAACACCCCGGGAGCCTTATAACATTGTTAGAATGGACTACTGAAATCGGCTGCCATCGTTAACTGCAATATGAATCACTAGCACTTTGTATTGTTAAATGGCTTAATTGTTTTAATTGTTTTAACTGTTTTAATTGTTTAATGTATTGAGTATTTTATGTAAGCCGTCCTGAGCCAGCTATGGCTGGGAGGGCAGGATATAAGTACGGTTAAATAAATAAATAAATAAATAAATAAATAAATAAATAAATATGGACAAAGTTCAGTTTCCTCCAATGGGAGATCCCAATGTCATTTCAACTACTGCTAAATGAACAAGACTGGGAATGATTTTGTACAGCATGAGTAAGCCATGCCCTGTTCTTATGGATGTCCAAAAAGCATCCTGTACATTCAAAAGAAGTAGTTAAAATAAATCTTTTTTAAAAAGTAATATTAGGAAATCACCAGATCTGGCTGTTACTCTTCAGCTGGCTGTGGCTCAGATTTCACAGGAAAGGATGAACAGCATGACAGCAACTGAGACGTAATTAAGAGACAGATTTTATCACAGAAGATTGTGCTGAATGATACATACATCTTTCCAAAGTTTTTCATGTACACCAATCATAGGGCACACTCACTGGTCTGAGGACAGATTTGTTTCTATACAAGCAATGGATATGACACCTTGCTAAGAACCATACAGTGTGCCTTACTCGTCCAATGGCTGCCGAGCTGTCTGTATCAATTTATGTATGTGCATTCTTGCATGGTCTCATGGGAATTGTAGTTCCCACCAACCTAGGGTCCAAAGGTCTCCTGCTATGGAGACTTTCAATCAGCAACATCCCCCCCCCCCAATGTCCACTGCTACTGTTTTAGCAAGTGGGAGAAAATTAAGTAAAAAGTTGCTGTCATTGTGACAGTGTTAGTTCACTTCTGGGGGAAACCTGGTTACCATAGATTTTCTGGTGATTCCTAGAGTGGTATGATGTCACTTGTGGATTTTTCTCAGAAGTGACATAATGCCATTGCACTTATGGTTCCCCCCTGCCATGTATCTGCTGTCTAGCAATCCTAAACAAACTCCATCCCTGTATGTTGCTTTAAAAGTCACTTTAATGACCCAGCCATGACCCTGAAATGTTTTTACTTTGTTTTTGGTGGTCAATAATATTTAATTTGCTAATTGTGTAGGTGCAAAGATGGTTACAAGCCACAAGCACATAAATTATAAATGCACCTCATCTAGCAACATGTGACCCATCCCATAACCTTTTAGCATAAGTAGCTACTGCATTCAAGGTTTTTACAAAGTAAACAATTAAAACAATGTTAACATATGTGCACAACAGTAATATTTACTTTGAAGTTATATTTTCTCATTGTTCATTGTGACGAAGAGGCAACTTCCCTCCCTGCTGTCGACTACTTTTTTGAGTCTTTTAAGGAAACTCATAACCGTTTTCAGAACTTTTTTCTCTAGCAGTCTTTTAAAATCCTTTTAAAACTCATTTTCAGTATGTTTTCTATTTAAAAAAGTAATGATGCTGGTAAAACTTGCGCAAAATGTTTCCACTAAGTATGCTGGAGAGAGCAGAAAGGTTTTATATTGGCTAAAATATACTTTGGGCCTCAAAGGGAAGGTTTAGTCTGGAAACATTTTTATGGCTTTTCCTGTGAAATTATATCTGAAAAGATCTTGCTCAAAAATGAGACCACAACATAAGCTTATGTTTATAATTAAAACATTGAGGATAGTCAAACTGAACTGAGCTAACTTTTGTTCTAGTAGCATCTATTTCAACAATGAGAGGTAGAATTAGTTAACTACTGTACAACAAAACTTTGCACAGGTTTGTTTTGTGCAGCTTGATGCTTTTGTTGAACACTAGAGTAGACTGCTTGAAGCAAAAGCCTCTCAATTAAAAACATCTCTTCCCACTCTTAAAAAGTATGCTCTCTCGACCTGTGTACTTCCCACTTGTAATGAGCAAAATGATTTACTGAAAGTTAAAAACTTGACTGTGTGAGATGGTTGCCACTATTGGGCATCTTTGCATAATTATACATTGTATCCTAAGGTTTGTTTTAATTTTTTTTAAACAACCCAGATTAGGTCTTTTTCTCCAAGGCACTGATCCTATCCCAGCACTAGTGGATGGATTCACATAGTGTGTAATGAATTTAATCAACAGCCTTTGATTTTCTGTATGAATAGGTCATCGCTAACAGGATCCATGTTGATTAAAAAGGGGGAAAGAAGCAAAGGGGTACAATGTGAACATACAGCATCACAGTGGTAAAGGGAGAATTTCCAATTTGATAGGATGTGATAAACACAATCATGGCCGGCTTGCCTTTGAGGTAGAAATGCCAGAACTTTCCAGGAAAACTTTTAAGGTGTGTGAGCTGTATGAACGATAAACAGCAGCTATGTTAAATGAGCTTGGAGCTAGTGTGGTTTTACCCAAAGTAGAAGAAGAGGAGATTGGATTTATACCCTGCCCTTCACTCAGCGTCTCCGAGTGGCTTACAAACTCCTTTCCCTTCCCCTTCCCACAACAGACACCCTGTGAGGTAGGTGGGACTGAGAGAGCTCTGAGAGAACTACCCTTTCAATAACAGCTCTGACAGAACTATGACTTGCCCAAGGTCATCCAGCAGCTGCAAGTGGAGGTGTGGGGAATCAAACCCGGTTCTCCCAGATTGGACTCCATGCACTTAACCACTACACCAAACTGGCTCCCCTAAGCATTAGGGAGTTGTAGTGGGATCCTAAGCACATTTACATAAGTCCTGCTGAGTTCAGTGAGGCTTACTCCCTAGTCAGTGCTTTTAGGATTGTAGGCACAATCTCCCAGCTCTCACTGTGACAGTAAGTATAACTGCATTGAGTCATTGGGAGTTTAATTTACCTAGTTCATGTTGCAGATAATTATTGCTATTCTTGTTGCTGTTTTAGTAAGTTTTTACTCTGCCCTTCTTCCAAGAAATTCAGATTGGCATCCATGGCTCTATCCCCTTCTCCATTTTATCTTCACAACAACCCTGTGAAGTAGGTTAGGCTGAAAGAGAGTGACTGGCCCAATGTCACCTTGGCAAGCCCAGGTTTGAAGCTGGGACTCCCAGATTGTACTCTAACTACTACACCACCAAACAGGGGTGTAGAGTACCAAATGAAGAGTGTTTTCAGATAGCTTCTATGTGATTTCTGTTCCATGTACACCTGCCTTTTAAATACACAGGACAACTTTATCTAAAAGATTTTTATTGACCCTTGCTATCTGATTTCCAAATGAATTTATTGCGATTTTTATTCTTATGTGTCACTATGGTTCCATCTTCATAAAGATCCTTTTACCAGATGTAGGCAATGCATAGATTGGTAAAATGGCTGATGGATCGTTCCCCCCCCCCCCCCCCCGTGCATTGTGTGATGTTCTTTGTCTTTTTTTGGCTAGTTGTACACAACATGTGTAGAGCTATGCAATGCCATCACAAAGCATTCCTGAACATTTGCCACAGGCTCAGGTGCATTTTATCATCCTTGACTGCAAAAGGTACTCCCTCCTAATCCCCACACCTGATCTGGATGCTCACGGGACTGGCAGTTGTGTTTGTGACATGCCTGTGAATGACTGGATCTGACAGGGTGTGACTTCTTTCTTCCCTTCCATTTCTGCAGCTGTACCAGCCTGCTTCTCCTTGCCAGCCTGGAGCTCGCACAAGAGAACTTTCCAATGGACTGGGCCCTTCTGTGTCTAAAAGTGCAGCACGTGAAAACAGTCTTTCAAACAGAGAAAACTATTAACAATAGTCTGTCTGGGCCATAAGAGGCAGGTTTGTCTGTCATGTCTGTCTCCTTTAAACTCACAATAAGGTCAGATGTTTTACAAGCATCTGAAAATGAAATGATCTGGAAGCAATTTTCTGTTCAGACAGCAAGAGCACAGCAATCACCAAACAGGCATTTCTGAATTTCTGAACAATTTCTTCAAAGGGCTTTGCCTTGGACTGTTGATAATGAAGACTAGACAATTTGACATATGCCCTTAGGCAAACATCACTATCTTTATCCAAATCTCTAAAGGTATAAATAAATACAGAAGCAAGCAAAGTACTGAATGGCCTTGAGGTGAGGATGCTCTCATCTGCAAAGATACCATCTGTCTTAATTCTGGCTGTTGTACCATCACGGAATAAGAAAAGCCTCGGGACGGAGCCCAAATCTGACCAGTAATTTCCAGAAATCTTTCCAGTGGACTGTGCTGAAAGCCCTTATAAACTCTCAAGAATGAAGCAAGAGTCCAGATTTTGGGATTCCAACTTTTCCAGACACCATCTAGTTATAAACACCTCGACCTTTTGCTAAGCACCTATTGGCAGTCAATTAGTATTGTCAGTACAGTTGACTTAATTCTGTAGCACAGTTCTAGAAGGGACCTTTTCTGATTATCTCCAGTTATTACTGAACTATATTCATTCCCTCCCTGGTTGAATAGTACCATCATCCATTCTGGTATGCATTAGTTTCACATCTACCATAGCCAAAATTATGTACTTTTGTAAAATGAGAGAAGTGAGAGTTTACCAAATGTATAGCCTCATTTAACCCATCCACAAGGAAAAAAGGCTAAACTGAGGTGGTAGTCACATGCACCAGAAAAATGGGGGGGGGGAGCGAGGCTATTTCCTCCAGAGGAATTTGGCCTGCAGTTGTGCAATCACACAGTTCTTGGAAGCTGCGGGCATAGCCTGCCACTCTGTGATCAGATGCAACCACGGGTGAGTCGGGGGGGGGGGTTTGCCGTTTGTTTCAAATGCACTTAAACGAGGAATCGATTAATCGCATCTCTGCACTGAGGGCTCCTTATGGATTGTGGGATGATGCGCATACTGAGAAGGATTATTTACAGTGCACTCATGTCCCATAGGTCAAGTCTCAGATCGTAGCCATCTGATAGGGGTGCCCTAGGATCTGTTCGGGCTAATGGCGGGGTATAAATCTAGTCTCCTCTTCTTTGTTGTCATTTCCTACAAGAGAGTGTTTTTGGGATATGATGGTGAAACTGGCGATAAACCCATAATACTTGGCCAGTTCTAAAATTGGTTGGACATCTCCCCCCCCCCCCATATATGGTAAGATAAATAATACTTGACCCTCCCTGGGCTGTGTCCTCCGAGTATACATAACAAAATTCTTTTTTAATGAGCTCACAAGCCCCTCCTCGGGATTTTCGCACCTGACCGGCAAACGCCCAGCATACTGTCGGCCAGGATGTTGTGCTGGATCTTGTCAGCGTATGACTATGTTCTAGAGCAACGGCCTGGCAAGAACATGGGGCACGCTGAAGCTCTCAGCTGCTGTCCCCTACCCAAACAGGACACTGACCCTGCATCTGCATTCGAGGTAATGGCCCTCTAGGAACTGGCCAAACCTCCGGTGCATGCCTCGGACATTGCGACTGTTTCAGTCAAAGACTCCACAATCGCCAGAGTTCTCAACTGGGTGTGGAGGGGGTGGCTAGTGGTGTGCGTCTCTGATGAGTTTACGCCGTTTGCATCACGGCAATGCAAGCTGTCTGTACACCAGGGATGTTTACTGTGAGGAAACAGGGTGGTGGTTCCTCCTTAACTGAGACACCGGGTTCTTGAGGCGCTGCACAAATGCCACCCCGATATTCTGCAGATGAAGGGGCTGGCCCGAGGTTATTTTTGGTGGCCAAAAATAGACTCCGATATCGAGTTGTGGGTCCAGAGATGTAATGAGTGCCAGCTGTCCTGGCCTGATCCTCCACATGCCTGGGTACAAAAGTGGGAGAAATGTCACCGCCCCTGGTTGCGAGTCCACATTGATTTTGCGGGTCCATTTCAGGGCCAGATCTTTTTAATAATTGTTGATGCCTATTCAAAATGGCTTGAGGTGGTTCCCACGTCAAAGATGACTGCACGGGTTGCCAGACACTCTTGTGTCTGATAACGGGACCTGTTTTACCGCCACAGAGTTCCAGGACTTCTTGGCAGCAAACTTAATCCAGCACAGCACGTCCGCACCATTCCACCCGGCAACTAACCGGCAGGCCGAAAGAATGGTGCAGACCACCAAGGAAGCACTCAGCTGCCTGGTGCAGGGGAACTGTAGCCAAAAGGTGGCATCATTCCTCCTGCACCAGCACATCACGCCGCACTCAGTGATGGGGCGGAGCCTGGCCGAAATGCTAATGGGTCGGCGTCTTACTACGCTTCTAGATCATATGCACCCAGACTTAACCACAACCCGGCCGCCGCACAGTGAGTCCCCAGATCAACCACGGGTTTTTGTTGTGGGTGAAAATGTGTATGCAAGAAACTATGGAAGTGGGCACAAATGGTTACCTGCCACAGTAACTCATATTTTGGGGTCCCGCCATTACTCAGTTAGGATTAATGATGGTCGTATTATGAAGCGTCATGTTGATCAGTTACGCAAAAGGTGGGCTGAATCAGTCCCTGATTCCCTTCCCCAGGTGGCCGACGTACCTGACACGGACAGTCAGGTAGAGTCTCCGGACTCTGAACAAGCTGAGGACTTCCAAGCAATGGAATCCCCAGGCATAGTCGAGGGCGAGCAGAGCCACAACTATGAAAATAGGCCACGGACTCTCAGTCCCATTAGGAATCAGGTTGAACCCTCTAACAGGGAGCCCGAAGTTCCTCCTCCAACCCCACAAACTGAAAGAGTAAGAGTTAAGCAGCATCCTGCTTACTTAAAGGACTACGTCTGCTCAAGGGTTGTCTCGTCTTAGGGGGGAGGATTGTTATGTATGGAATGGAATGAGCTTAAGTCTGATGCAAGGTATTGTAAACCGACCTATCAGAACCAGGGAAGTTCTGGAGGGAAGCAAACTGATTGGTCCTTATGTACTAAATATGATTGGTTGTTATCTGACATGTGGGCATGGCTTGCCAAGCCCAGACTGCTTAAAAAGGAGCCTGTTGCTCTGTTGTCTCATTCTGGTTTCTTCTGACTTGTTCAATAAAGCTGTTATCACTGTTCAACTGCTGCCTCGAGTCTCGTATCTAACAAAAAGCAGCAGACAAGTGTTCTAAAAATAAATAATAAAATCTCTGTGTGGTCCTGGGGCTGATCAGTTTAGTCTCTATCTGTTCAGGATGGATGATGGGAGATGTAGTAGCCACCATCGAAACATCATCAATACCACCAGCAGTACGGAGGAGCCAGTAGCTGTTGTAAGGTAAAGGTCACTGCATAGCTTAAGGAAAGTTTGATGGGGAATTGTTAACAGCAGCCTGTTTTTCATTGTTACAGATTAGAAGGTGCTGGCTTTCTACCAATTAAAAGCATGACTGGTACCTAAAAGGCAGTCAAGTAGGTAAACCTCAAGAGAGGGCATTCCAAAGACTCCACCACTGAAAAGCCCAGTCCGTAGTTATTCTCCCCCCCCACACACACAGTTTCATAAATCCATGGACATCACAGGTACATCCTGTCATGGCCTATAAAGGTGAAAGTAGAGTTGCCTCAGCACTCTTATGATCTTATGTCACATGTCAACATCATGCCCAGGCAAAAACATTGACATGATGTCAGCATGTCAGTTTATGCTCTGTGGTATTACTATAGTTTACTGTTTCATGTTTTCTTATCAGCTTGCATGAAAAACTGAATGAGCAGTTATATTTTCAGTTACTGAAACTGTACCAACCAAGATAAACACTACTCAGAATATTGTCTGTATGTATGCTCATACATTTCTGCTACATCTTAACAAGTGTTAAGACTGTGAGAGTAAGGGGAGGGGAAACTCTCTCTTGGAATAATATTTTAGTTTTGACAGAGAAGAAAAATACTTAGTAAATCAAAAAAAGGCTTTGCCATGAAGTTGCGGTTGGCTGCTCTTTGGCTTCCAAAATTTTTTTTTTTTCTTAATGTTGACATTTCTTACCAGGTCCAAATGGTACCATTTAGAGACAAACATGAGAAAGTCAGAAAAAAATATTACACACGCAGCACTGAAATATTTCTTTTTACGCAAAGAATACAGGCCCCCTGACCTAGCGAATTTGTAATCTTTTTGAACAATTTTTGTTTTTTTTAAAAAAGCATTCACAGCACTGCAGGATGGCAGCATGAATATAATAGTGATGTTTCCATATTCTCTGTAAAATCCTCTTTAATGCCATTGGAACATGTACCTCTGCACATAACATTGCATGCAGTGAAATCAATGGATGCAGAGGGGGCTCAGGCATGCTGCCCCTGCCCCTGCCTATCTACAATTGTTGGCTCATGAGATGGCTTCTACACACGTAGAAAGTGTATGTGTGTACAGTTCCTCCTTGGGTTGCCAGGTGACAGCCTGAAAATTCCAGGAGCAATTGTGGGTGAGGCCTGCCCCTTCCAGTTTAAACCAGAAGTGACACAGGGGCAAATTTATCATAGAATTTTTGCAGAATGTTAAAGAGTCCCATGTCACTTTTCATTTAAAACAGAAGTGATGTAGGTGTGCCAGTGGGACTAGGGTTGTCATTCTCCAGGTGGTGACTGGAGATATCCTGCTATAGCAACTGATCTCCAGTGACAGAGATCAGTTCACCTGGAAAGAATGGCTGCTTTGGAAGGTGAGCTCTGTGGCATTATACCCCATGGAAGTCCCTCTCCACCCCAAACCCCACCCTCTCAGGCTCCATCCCACAAAATCTCCAGGTATTTCCCAACCGGGAGCTGGCAACCCTAAGTGGGACACTGGTGCACCAGGCCTCCCTCCCCAATTCCTTTTTACCAGCACCTGAGGCACCAGAGGGCATCAAAGGGAATTGCTGCGCAGCCTGGAATCCCTGCTTCCTTCCCATGATCAGAAATATTCTGACCACACAGGCGGAGCCTACAGAGGGAGCCTTATATACCTTTCTTATGTGTGTAGACACTGTGCTCACAGCTTCCAAAAGTTTTGCATGTAGACAGGGGATGAAGCTAGCATACTTGCCTGCTTCCCCTCTATGTGTGTTCATGTCAACACATGTAATGCATAAGAACCGGTCTATTTAGTCCAGTAACCTGTTTCATACTGAAGCCAACCAGTTGCCCTCATACGGTCTTCATCCTATCACTAGTATTCAGTAGAGGTGTGCAAAAAAGCCTCCCAGTATCTTTCATATTTGAGTACATTGAACCTGAAAAATATCAGTATTTCCTGATATTCCAAAATCTCAATACCGGTATGGTATTTGGATTTGGAAAATAGTCGGGATTGCCAGATTTTTTTTTGGGTCCTTTGGGGACCATTATTTATTTATTTATTTGATACCAGTTTGGTGTAGTGGTTAAGTGCGCGGACTCTAATCTGGGAGAACCGGGTTTGATTCCCCGCTCCTCCACTTGCACCTAGCTGGATGACCTTGGGCAAGCCGTAGTTCTGATAAGAGCTGTTCTTGAAAAAGAGCAGTTTCTGCAGAGGTCATTTGGGGGGGGGATTGCAGGGGATCGCAGTTCCCCCAGGTGAGGTACGGGGGACGGGGCACATGACAAAGCCCCGCCCCCTGCTTCCGGCTGCCCCGCTTCCGGCCCTCATTCAGCCAGGAGGAGGCAGGAGAACAGGAAGGATAAGTTGCTTCCTCACTGCCTCTCCCCACCCCTGCCTGCCTGGGGCCAGGGAGGGGCTTCGCGGGGCTTCCTTGCACTCCCGTCGGCCTTGCAGGTTCACCGCCGGGCTCCTCATGGGGCTCGGCAGTGGAGCTGCAAGGCCGGCGGCGGCCAGGACCGTTGGGGGCAGCCTTATGACACACTTCCAGTGACGTCAGGGGGTGTGGCATATGCTAATGAGTTATGCTAATGAGTCCCCCTAGCTCTTTTTCTATGAAACGACCCCTGAGTTTCTATCAAGAGCTCTCTCAGCCCCACCTACCTCACAGGGTGTCTGTTGTAGGGAGGGAAAGGAGTTTGTAAGCCGCTCTGAGACACCTTTGGGTAGTGAAGGGCGGGGTATAAATCCGATCTCTTCTTCTTCTTTTTCTATCCTGTCCTCTCTGCAAGGCAGTCTCAGGGTGGCTTACAAAAACTGTATAAAACTAAAACAGAGAATACATAAAATGTATAATCATAAACATAACAATATATAAAGTGCTAATACAGCTAATATTATGATGGTGAACATGAGCAGCATTCACAGTATGTAGTCAGCTAGAAGTCATAGTCTGGCTTGTGGCAGGCTGCTGTACTAATGTTGATATTGATGTTAATGTTGGGGCCAGGGCCTCACTTTAAGTAGTGCGGCTCCCAAATTGAAGGCCTGGCAGAAGAGCTCTGTCTTACAGGCCCTGTGGAACTGTAAAGGGTCCCGCAGGGCCCTGATGTCCTCCGGGAGCTCATTCCACCAGTATGGAGCCACCACTGAGAAGGCCCTGGCCCTCATCACAGCCAGACTGGCTCCTCTGGGGCCTGGAAGGGCCAGATGATTTTGGGACCCCAATCATAATGTTCTCTGGGGAATACGTGAAGAAAGGCGGTCCCTTCGGTATGTAGGCCCCTGACCATATAGGGCCTTAAAGGTAAGAACCAGCACCTTGAACTGAATTCAGTATGCTATAGGCAGTCAGTGCAGTGCTTTTAGCGCAGGCTGGATGTGCTCCCACATAGGAAGGCCCAACAACAGCCTGGCTGCCACATCCTGCACAAGCTGCAGCTTCTGGATTTGGGACAAGGGCAGTCCCATGTAGAGAGCATTACTGTAATCCAATCTTGAGGTGACCATTGCGTAGATCACGGTTGCCAGGTCATTGCGCTGAAGGAAGGGAACTGACTGCCTGATTAGCCGAAGGTGATAGAAGGCAGACTTCACAGTGGCTGCTACCTGGGACTCCATCGTTAAGGAGGTGTCCTTGAGCACTCCCAAGCTCCTAATCTCTGGTGCTGACACCAATGGCACTCCATCAAAGCACTATTTCCCTGTACATGTACAATCTGCTGACTGGTTTGGTTAAGGTGGTAACTGTTCTTGTGATATTTTGTGGTCTTCAGGGTCTTCACGAGCAATTGCCTGATCTTCAGACTCAAAGAAATATGAAAAATAAAGACTTCCAGACTTTAAGAAATATAAAAACTGCGGCATGATCCAGCATCATTTCCTTTCCTAGACAATAATGTGAGGCAAAAGGTTTTGTAATACTGGATGGAAAACAGGATGACTTCAATTAACAACCACTAGGCTATATTTATGTGCAAATGTATTAATTTTATTCAATTCAATAAAGTGTTTCTAAAATGGCATTTTGGGGGGACATTTTGTGTTTTTCATTTTATCCAGTCAGAACTTGAAACATCAAGAACTTGAGGTGTCTTCACATTCACAGCTGGTTCCAAGACTTCCAACTCAAGGATGCAACTTGCCAAGCACTGTCTCTCATGCCAGCCCGTTTAGGCTGTCTCCGAGGGCAGGGCACATGAGTAATCACTGTTAGTTTGCAATGCTCTTTCAGAGGTTTATTGTGATGCATTCAGAATGTCCGAGCCTTCCAATCCTTGTGTGCCAGAGGCTCCAAACAGCATTTTGTATCACAGCTGTGTTGTATAAGTGTGTGTTGTTCTAACAGAAAAGCCTGGAATATGTCTTGCAGTACTGATAGTTCACACAAATATGTAACCTAGAGTTCAGAAAACTGTTGGGTAACAATATGCCCTACCTCCAATGATACCATCCCTGGCAGTTCTCCTGAGCAAATTCTATTGAAATTAATGGGCACTGTGGAAGAGAATGTTGTAATAGAGATATCAGATATTATTAAATAAAGAATTCAAGGCATTACAAACGTTTTTTCCCCCTGTTTAAATCCTTCTTCCAAAGGCTGCTGTTGATTTGGTTTCAAATAGTAAGAACCCATCTGGTCACCATTTATGTTATGCGGCCATAAAAGGAAATCGTATAGGCAGGTGCAAAGTACATCAGAATTTTTGTGTGCTTTTATTTCAAATATTTATAGAATGTAGACAGCTGGAAGGCCAAAGACAATGCTTGAAAAGTAAAGACCTAAATTATTAAAATATTAAGGAATGAGATTTTGACTGCTGATATAAACATTTTGCTTGCAGTCTCTGGAAAGGAGAAGAAAGACAAATGTTACACTTTCTCTCCCAGACAGCCACCACCATATTCTTTCCATAATGTGTGAGCACTGCAATTAGTAACACCAAAGACAGACAAACTTCAGCTGAAACAGGGCAAGATGTGGAGATTCATGTGGAGAAGGGATCAATATATTGGTATCTTTTATTTTCTTTATAAGCACCTGGCTATCTGTAATTATGACTTGAAGTGGTGGCCTTTCTCCCTCACTCGGTTCCCCATTTCAGACCTCATATCCCCAATCACCAGTGTTCCATCCAAGCTGAGTTAGTGTGAGCCAGCTCACAGTTTTTTAGCCTCCGGCTTACACTTTTTTGTCTCAGCTCAGGAAGGATAACTCCAGAGCAAATTAATTCATGCAATAGCCAAATTGCTCACTCACGACTGTAATGCCGTTAGCTCACAAAGTAGAATTTTTCCTCACAAGACTCCACAGCTTAGAGGCAACATTGCCAACCAATATTAGGCATTGCAGTGAAGACATGCAAGTTTTTATTTAATTAAACATAAGAACATAAGAACATAAGAGACGCCAATGTTGGATCAGGCCAAAGGCCCATCCAGTCCAACACTCTGTGTCACACAGTGGCCAGAAATACCAGTGCCATCAGGAGGTCCAGCAGTGGGGCCAGGACATTAGAAGCCCTCCCACTGTTGACCCCCCCCCAAGCACCAAGAAGACAGAGCATCACTTGCCCCAGAGCCCCTAGCTATACCTTGTGGCTAATAGCCACTGATGGACCTCTGCTCCATATGCTTATCTAATTCCCTTTTGAAGCCGTCCATGCTTGTAGCACCCACCACTTCCTGTGGCAGTGAATTCCATGTGTTAATCACTCTTTGGGTGAAGAAGTACTTCCTTTTATCCGTTCTAACCCGACCGCTCTGCAGTTTCATGGAGTGCCCACGAGTTCTTGTATTGTGAGAAAGGGAGAAAAGTACCTCTTTCTTTACCTGCTCTTTCCCATGCATAATCTTATAAACCTCGATCATGTCACCCCTCAGTCGTCTTTTCTCCAAGCTAAAGAGCCCTAAGCGCTTTAACCTTTCCTCATAGGGAAAGTGTTCCAACCCTTTTATCATTCGAGTTGCCCTTTTCTGCACTTTTTCCAAAGCTATAATATCCTTTTTAAGGTGTGGTGCCCAGAACTGCACACAGTATTCCAAATGAGGTCTCACCATTGATTTATATAGGGGCATTATTATATTGGCTGATCTGTTTTCAATACCCTTCCTAATAATCCCCAGCATAGCATTGGCCTTCTTTATTGCAGTCACACACTGTCTCGACATTTTCAGTGAGTTATCCACTACAACTCCAAGATCTCTCTCTTGCTCAGTCTCTGCCAGTTCAGACCCCATCAATGTGTATTTATATTTAGGATTTTTGGCTCCAATGTGCATCACCTTGCACTTGGCCACATTGAACCCCATTTGCCATGTTGACGCCCACTCGCCCATCCTTGACAGATCCCCTTGGAGTGCCTCACAATCCTCACTGGTTTTCACCACCCTGAACAACTTTGTATCATCCGCAAATTTAGCCACTTCACTGCTTACTCCCATCTCCAAATCATTAATGAACAAGTTAAAAAGCAGTGGACCAAGTACTGATCCCTGCGGTACCCCACTGCTTACCACCCTCCACTGAGAAAATTGCCCACCTACACTCACTCTCTGTTTTCTATGAACTAGCCAGTTTTTGATCCATAAAAGGACTTGTCCTTCTATCCCATGATTTTTGAGCTTACTTAGGAGCCTTTGATGAGGAACTTTATCAAAAGCTTTCTGGAAGTCAAGGTAAATAATATCTATTGGATCCCCCTTGTCCACATGTTTGTTCACCCCCTCAAAGAACACTAACAGGTTAGTGAGACAAGATCTTCCCTTACAGAAACCGTGCTGAGTCTGCCTCAATAGGTTTTGTTCATCTATGTGCCTACTAATTCTTTCCTTAATAATGGTTTCCACCAATTTACCCGGTATCGACGTCAGACTGACTGGCCTGTAATTTCCCGGATCTCCTCTGGAACCCTTTTTAAAGATGGGAGTGACATTTGCTACCTTCCAATCCTCAGGAATGGAGGCAGATTTTAAGGAAAGATTACATATCTTTGTCAGGAGATCTACAAGTTCACATTTGAGTTCTTTCAGAACTCTCGGATGTATGCCATCTGGGCCTGGTGATTTATCAGTTTTTAAGTTGTCTATCAGTTTTAGGACCTCCTCTCTCGTCACCTCAATCTGACTCAGGTCTTTCAACACCCCTCCTGAAATCAGTGGTTCTGGAGTGGGCAAGCACTTCTCATCTTCCACAGTGAATACAGAGGCAAAAAATGCATTTAGCTTCTCAGCCATTTCCCTATCATCCTTCAATACTCCTTTTACCCCTTGGTCGTCCAAGGGCCCCACTGCCTCCCTGGCTGGTTTCCTGTTTCTAATGTATTTGAAGAAAGTTTTATTGTTGGTTTTTACGTTTTTTGCTATATGCTCCTCATATTCCCTTTTTGCCTGCCTGACCTCAGACTTGCATTTTATTTGCCATAGCCTGTGTTCCGTTTTATCAGCCTCACTGTGACTAGCTTTCCACTGCTTAAAGGAATTCTTTTTACTTTTTACAGCCTCCAAAGAGCAAAAGAGATATGACAATAGCTTCTTTGTGTACACATAGGATTCTTTATCCATAAAGAAAGCAAGGGCTTAAGAGGTCATTTTAAAGCAAAGATGGAACATACGGACAAAAACCTGCATCATATCATGCCTCACATCCTTTTGCTTAGATTCTTTCACCATTTTTTTAAAATCCCAGCCTGAGTCACTTATGAATAGGGATGGGCACAAACCAGCTCACAATCAAAAGTTCGTCATGAATTTTAGCTGGTTCGCACTTCACAACGCAATGTTTGTGGAAGGGTGTCTGGCATGAACATTTCATGAACTTTGGTGCTGTTCATGGTGGTTCATGAACAATTACATTTTCCAGACAGTATCCACTCAATTAAACTGTTTACAAAACTCCAAGGCAATGGGGGGGCAATTCTCCAGCCTTAGAAACACCAACAGGACCCCCCCCCCCCCAAAACTTAACAGGCAGTGCTGGCTGCCACTAACAGAGCTCCCATTCTACTGTATGAGATCTTGCCTGTTGGGGTTTTGGTATTAGGTGGCCTCTGGGCTCTGAGTCACCCTATCTTTCTGCTCACATTGAGCAGACAGATTTAGCTAGTGGGTTCTTTGGCTGAGGACCCACATTTTGATTGTGATTGCTCTCCTCTGCTAGGGTGGGGGTGTCAGGTGGACTCAGGGCTCTGAGCCACCTATCTATTTGCTCACACTGAGCAGAAGGGCTTAGCTAGTGGTTTCTCACCTGAGAACCCACATTTAATTGTGATTGCTCTCACCTGCTGGGGTTTGGGGTCTTGGTGGACTCAGGACTCTGAGCCACCCATCTCTCTGCTCATGCCAAGCTAGTGGGCTCCTTGGCCAAAGACCCACATTTTATACCCTCCCACCCCTCCTGATTGTGAACCAACCCCTCTGTGGCATGAGGGTTAAAGTGGGTGCAAAGGGTGCTTGTCATGGGCAGAAGAGGTCTTCCACCTCCCATACTCAAGGCCCCTGTCCCAGGCACCAAACCCATCCTACCAGCCTCTCACAGGGCATTCACCGGATGTCTCAGAGCCTCCTTTACATTATCTGTTCCTGGGGGGTCTCCACAGAGGACAAAGAGTTGTTAGTACCACCCAAAGACCAGCAGTTTATACCACTCTTTGGAGAAGTCTACAACATTGATTAAGAGGGGGAAACCATCCTCCCCTTCCACACAACTCCCTGTTTCTGCTCCTGCCATCAGTACACCCCTCCCACTCCAGTGCCAGAAAACAGCTGTACCACCTTCTACCTTCCCCAGTCCTGGGGCATAATTTCCAGCCTGTGGTAAGAAATTTTAGAAGTATAGAAGGTTTGAGTTTAAAACTGAACCTAATAGCTTATGAAATCCATATATCTGTCTCTGTCTTTGCTAGCAAAACAGCAAGGAGGCTTGGCCTGCTTCAATGAATCAAACCATGATTCTTTGCCAGTCCTTTGTTCCAAGCAAATCTTTTTCTTGGTCACACACGCAAAGGTTCACACATTCCATTCCCAGGATCTGAATCAATGTAAACAGGTGTGAGACCCACAATTTCCTAGGCAATAAACTGCAGCTGACAGGAAAGGCCATTTGGGCATTGACAGACTTCAATCTGGAAGGCAAACTAGCTCCTGAGATACAGAGAGATTCACACACCCATCTCAGAGATAACATCAAAGAACAGTTTTGGGAACACCAGTAAAAACCAATTAGACTGTGCTGATCCTGTACACAAAATGTAGCTTTTGGAGTGTGAGACGCAAGGAAGCAATCTCCTGTAAAACTCCAAAATGTTAATTTACATCTGTAATTTAATTATTGAGGGACCTCTTTGATCATTTGGTATAAATACTGGTCAGTTCCAACAGATCCTCACTGACTCTTCCACACAAAGGATGTAGCCTTTCATCAGCTGCCGCAACACCTAGTTCTCTGATACTACATCCCCTCATAGAGGACCATGAGCCGATGAGTCTTGCCTGCCATGCAACACTCCACAGTTGTGATGGTCAAGGCTGAGTTCTCCAGAGCACAAGGCAGAACCATGCACTTCACAGCAGACCTCTGGAGCAGCCAGCAGCATGGCTACCTCTCCCTCACCACCCACTGGTGGGAACCCGAGGACCTGTTTGTCTGGACTGTCAGGGCACTCCCAGGACCCAGGAGAGGACAGTCCAGCTACAAAGTAGTTCTGCTCCATGTGCAGGGATGGATGTAGATCACATTGCACACAAAAAATCCCACCATTGTGATACAGAGTAGCCTAAGGGAGTGGGTGGGTGGAAGCAACATCATCCATTGCTACATGGTCATGGATGCTGGTGCCAAAATGCTAGCAGTGGTGAAGGCTGCTTGCTTCAAGGGCATTGTCTACCTGGTGCACACACTTCACCTGGTGGTGAAGGATGTTCTGGGGCTAAGGAGCATGGCCACTTGGGACACTGCCACCCTTGAGATGTGGACCTTGCCAGAGACTGGCTCATCTGTCCGATCCTCCATGCATTCAGATGAACACACGTGTGTGAAACAGTAGTGTTTATTAAAGCAATGAAGAAGCTGGAACAGCAGGAGTGTTTAGAATGACCCAATAATGCAGGGCACAAGATATTAAACAGATTCATACAAAGACATAACCAATCATTATGGTTCCCACTTTCACGGGTCTGTTAAACCTCGCGCCGAAAAGCCTGGGAGCCCAACGGCCTGAAACAGATAAACAATTATTTCATTCCCATGCACTAGCTCATTATAGATAAAAGCAGAAGACACCACTCCACACCTGTTAAGCTTGGAAGATAGCATATTACCAAGCATACTACTAGCGTTTACAGAATGGAATGTCAGCAGCAGGCATAAGCAGGGGATCTGAGAGAACGCACAAATATCACACAGAACTCTTTGGCATCATGGACTTACCCACCCACTGAAACTCCACCTATGCCATGACTGCACATGCGCTGGAGCAGAAGAGTGCCACACAGGATGTAATCTCCTCCATGACCATCCTACATGGAGAAGAGGAGCTCAGCATCAGCTCCAACAACTGGCTGACCCTCTCCCAAATGGTGCATGTCCTCAAGCCCTTCCAGGACACTACCAGCATGCTTTTTGCCCATACGGCCAGCCTGGGGCAAGTCATCCCACTGATTCAAGAGTTGGACCAGTTGTTGGCCTCTGCATTGCAGCTGGGTCCCGAGGGGATGCCTGTTCTCCCATGGGTCGGGACCCTGGCAGAGAGGTTGCAGATGGGCATCACCACCAGATTGCATCCTCTCTGCTAGGGAAGCACAGGAAGGCCTCGCAATGTTACCTCTAAGCTCCACAGTGTTGTGAGCAGAAATTCTACCTTGTGAGTGAAAAAAGCTAGTAGCATTAAAGTTGTGAGCGAGTCTACATTTGACTATCGCATAAGTTATTTTTTAGAAGATTTTTTCCATAACTTTGTACAAATCTCAGAATAATTTTAAAAAATATGTGTAAACAATATTTTAAGAATAATTTAAGAGAAAACAGAATCAAGACAAATTTCACCCACCCCTTTCCACTATATTGGTAGACCTGGCCTCCAAAAAAAGAGGTGTACTCACCCCTTTCCACTATATTGTTTGACTGGCAACCAGAGAACAGCTCTACCCACCCCTTTCCAGTATATTGGTAAACTTGGCCTCCAGACAACAGGTCTACCCCCACCCCCAGTCCACTATATTGAACCTGGCCTTGGGCCATTGCCCTGCGCTGAGCATTAGAAAACATATCATCACTTGGGGGGGGGGGACACTATTGCATTCTACTTTTTAAAAAAGTGAAATATGACAACCAGCATTGCAGGTCAAGTATAACAGAGGTGGAACAATCACTATCAGAACCCTGCCTAACCTAACAAATAGGAAGCTGCTTTAGGGTTGCCAAGTGGAACTTACCTTGGCGGCGAGGGACTCCCGGGTGGATCTCAGAGCATGTGCGCGCTTTGCGCGCGCGCTGCACATACATCACCAGGAAGTGACGTTATGACGCCGGGCACACTGGGGGCAGGGCCACGACCATACAAGGGAAAACCATAGAGTTTTCCCTTGTATGGCCGTGGCACCGCCCCCAGCGTGCCCGCGTCACTTCCGGGTGACGCGCACGTCGGGGAGGAGTTCCCTTCGGGGCCCGATCCAGCGGTGCTAGGGAACGGGCCTCTGGGTCGGGGGTTTCCCCGCCCCCCGGGGGGACTTGGGATCCCTAAGCTGCTTAAATGCTATCAACCTGCCCAAGCTACTTATTTATTCAAATACTTATATCCCACTTTTCCCTGTGACTGAAAGCAGCTTACAAATCATACTGAAAAGCATAGTAGGGGTGTGGAAAAAAAGGTTTTTTTTCCAAAGTAATTTTTACAAAACTGTTTCTCATCATGTCATGAATTTAATATCTTGAACTAGATACTAAACTGACAGCATGATTTGTAATCAATGTGGTCAAAATATTTAGATTCCAACCCAATTAAAGTTGGGGGAAAGAATGAGCTAAGTTAGTCATGATGTAGATATTTCAGTGGTTTCAATTGTATGTAGCAATAGGGGATTGAATCTTAGCTGACTTAATTTCCTCCAAAATTTATACAAAACTAAATTGTAGCCTTTTAGCCTGACTTGCGTTTATTTGCATTTAACTTCTTGTTGAGTCTTTCAAAGGAAACATACACTACCATTTCTATTCATTTTCGTGGAAAACAGATATACAGAAAGCTCTATACTGTTTTCCTTTGACTAAGAAACAAATTCCAGACAAAGCTGGGTGACTACCTTTCTCAAACATACTTTATTAAAACATAGTTTACAACAACAACACACAAAACCTTTATTGGCATGAAAGCACAAAGCATCATGGAAATACAGGAAAATACTAAGATGCATCAGCCACTTACACTTGGCTATTCAAGCCTCGTCTTCTGATTGCATAATATAAAGAGTTTGCAACAGCCTCCATTATTTTGCAATTAGAATTAAACAGAAGAAAGTGAACAATTGAGTCTCAGAGTGCCAGCTGTTACCCTCTAGAAATGGAGTAATAAAACAGGATCAGATATCCCTATGAAATATGTGTGTGTAGTGGATTCTATATCTTTTAGAGAGCAAGGACAAAGTCTGTCTACATATGGTATCTGGCGGTACCTCCCTAAAAGCACCTCTGATGGCAGAACATTAAAGTGTGCAAGCATATTAAAACATAGTTTAACTTCATTCTTTATGTGCAATGTTTAATGACAAATTATCCCACGTCCCTTAAGTTAAGCTAAAACTACTGTTTTTCTTCCATTTCAGGCACCTGCCCAAACAGGACATTAATCCAAACTACACAACAAGTAGTCCCAGTAGTCATGTATGGCTGCGAGAGTTGGACTATAAGGAAGGCCGAGCGCCAAAGAACAGATTCTTTTGAACTATGGTGCTGGAGAAGACTCTTGAGAGTCCCTTGGACTGCAAGAAGATCAAATCAGTCAATCCTAAAAGAAATCAACCCTGACTGTTCCCTGGAAGGCCAGATAATGAAACTGAAGCTCAAATACTTTGGCCACCAAATGAGAAGGGAGCACTCACTGGAGAAGACCCTGATGCTGGGAAAGATTGAAGGTCAAAGAAGACGGGGACGGCAAAGGATGAGATGGTTAGACAGTGTCATAGATGCAATGAACATGAAGTTGAGCAAACTTCAGAGGACGGCAGAAGACTGGAAGGCCTGGTGTGATCTGGTCCATGGGGTCGCGAAGAGTCGGACTTGACTGTGCATCTGAACAACAACAACAACAACACAACAAGATCTTTCACCCCATTTCATTTAATCAGTATCCTACAGCAATACCTTCTAAAGGTCTGACTAGGGGTGGACATGAACTAGAAAAAATGCCATTCAGTTTGTGGTTTGTTGCATGTCCTGTTCACAAACCATGGGCCATCACAACTGTTTAGCCCCCTCATTAATTGGTTTTGTTTGGGAGGTTCATGAAGCAGTAGAATGGTCCCTCAATGTGCTAGACACACCAAACTCACAGAAGATCTCTGGCCAGTTTGGTGTAGTGGTTAAGTGCATGGACTCTAATCTGGGAGAACCAGGTTTGATTCCTGTCAAAATGACTGCAACAGTCATTTTATTTTAACAGGCACAGGTTTAGGAGGTTCAAAAGTGTATAGAATGGAGAGGGAAAGGGGGAGG
>NW_015168671.1:464031-534383 GCF_001447785.1 Gekko japonicus | reverse complement strand
CGGGAAAGTGCTTTCTGGGGAAATGACCATCTGTCATTTCCCCAGAAAGCATTTTCTTGGGAGTACCTTATTTGCGAGAGAGAGAGAGAGAGAGAGAGAGAGAGAGAGAGAGAGAGATGGGTAGGGAGGGAGGCTCCCCCACCCACCCCGATCAAGTCCCTGCCACCCCCCCATGGCCCGGGAAAGGCAGTGGGGGCGGTGGCAGGCCTTTTCCCAGGCTCTGCAGCCTGGCACAGCCCAGGAAAGTTGGTGGTGGGGGGCTGTACTTACTTTTATTCTATCTCCTCGTGGTCTGGGCTGCTGGGAGTAGGGGGCGGGGCTTGCTGTATGTGCCCGCCCCCTGGAGTCCTCACTGCGAGAGCATTGCTCTGTGCGCTCCGGCAGGAAATGAGCTCTGGAACAGATCCTGTGCAAGCTAGAGACACCAAAGTCACACGGAACCTCCCCTAGATGCTCCTCTATGTGCCCCCAAGCTTTTGCTTTGAAGTTGTATAAACATTCTGATTGAGCGGATACAGTGTGTCTGGAAATATCTCTGCACATGAAGTGGCATGAACCTCCACAAACAACTTGAAAGTTCATGGAATGTTCATGCCGGTTGACCTGCTGGTTGACCTGAACTTGACTTCATGAACTATGAACCAGCCAAAATTCATCACAAACTTTAGTTCATGAGCTGGTTTGTGCCCATCCCTAGGTCTGCCGTTGATCAAGAAACTTTGAATAAAACCAGAAGTACAAATATGCATCTGGAACAGCTAAACTGCTGCTGTACATTGCCTGTTCTAAAACAACTGTCAGTGATTCAAGGACTGAACGGGGAACCTGAGAGTCTGATGCAGTATCAGAAAATACCGCCTGTCAGAATTTGTCTCATAGAGGCTTTTCCTGTTATTTTGACCAACTGCAGCTGTTATTTTGACCAACAAAAGCAACTGCTTGTCAGATTTTGTCTCAAGGTAAATATGACATGGTTACCATGATATATGGAAACAATGCCTTAGATCAGGTACGAAGTGCTTTTGGCAGCTGAGAACAGCCACTTCTCATGGCTGAGTGTGGTGGAGTGCCATAAGGCCTTTCTCCAAATGGAGGAGCAAGTCCTCCTTTCCAATGGTAGGGAAGGCATTACTCAGCTGCCATGACATAAGGAAAGAGTACATGCAACAAATCCCTTTGGGTGGTGTAATCAGTCCTTTCTCCAGCCAGCATATGAAGTGTGGCACATTTGAAGTACCGAGGGCACATTTGGAATTCTGACACAGGGTGGTGGGTGCAACTACAAAATGGCTACCACAAGAGGTGGAACCCACCCATAAAATGACTGCCACTCCTGGTGGAACCAGCTACAAAATGTCAGGGAGTAAAGTCATGCATAACTGTAATAGTAACTTTTCAACATTTTAGGCAGAAGCTCTGTTAAATAGGATGCCTCTTAAAATGACCAAATTGTTTCAAAATATTTTCTTGCATACACACAGCATACCTTCAGTCACACAATGAAGATCCTTGTGTTGTGGTGGCAGCTGTCAGATCTCCAATGGCAGATCAGAAACCTTGCTGGGCAAAAGCCCCTCCCAGCAAGGGTATTTTCTGACTACTACTACTACTACTACCACTACTACCACCACTACTCCTACTCCTGCTAACAACAACAACTATTGGCTTACACCAAGAAGTGCGTGCCATGATGGGGACCTCAAACCAGGGAACTCTGGGCATTTCTACAGAACATTTGCAGAGCAACTCTGCACTTCACCTGGATAATTTCTATGATAATAGCATGGGGAGCAAATAGATCATTCAGGTAAGTCCCACTTGCTTAATGCAAGGTACACATGCCATAGCTACAACAACATGAGAAAACAATAGCCAGAGCACATACATATTATCTTGGAGGAGACAGACCTTATTTCACTAGGCTCAGTATTAACTACAAAAGGGGGGGTGGTTGGGCAGGAATCAGATCTTCCATGGAATGTCATCCTGAAACTTGTTCCCTCTTTGTTCCCAAAACAGGAACAAGGGAAGCCGGACATCTTACACATACAAGAAACTTTTGCTTCTGGGGTACACATTTTTCTATACTTCCAGAAGGTAGCCACGTTGGTCTGTAATAGAACAGCTAGATCCAGTAGCATCTTAAAGACCAACAAGATTTTGAGGGTATAAGCTTTCTAGAGGAAGCTCCCGTCATCAGATATGAGTTGGAATAGACATTTCTGAGTCCTTATGTCCCCACATAGAAGGGGTGTTGCAAAGAGGAAACTCGGGATGCAAAGGTACAATGAGCATGGTAATTAGCTGGATTAGAGCAGAAAATGTTCTGCCCCAAGCATTTCCCTGCTGCTCTAATCCAGCTAATTACTGTGTGTGTTGCAATGGCGATGATCAGCAGAACACCTCCCACCATAGCAGGAGGCCTGACAACCATAGATACACAGCCCAAAGGCACTATGCACATGCTCTGATGCATTGCTGCTATTTTTTGTAGGTAATAACCTAGCAGGTAAAGAGAGTAGCTGAACCACCCAAAGAACTCTGCACATGCTCTAAGGCACTGGTAGGATTTTTATTACTTAATACTCTGGTGGATAATATCCTGGTGGATATCATGGTAGTAGTTACCACAGCTCATCAGAGTCCCTCTTTCATCACATCATGGCAGCTTTGCAATGTGTGACTTTAAGCATGTGGCTCTTACTTTGCCAAGTCTTGAAAGACATATTTTGTTCCCCACCTCATTTTGGTAGTTAATACCCAGCCCTGTTAGGTGACTACTGTTTTCTTTCAAAGATATTTTGTATGTACACTGTTACATTTTCCTAGCAGAAAATCCTGTTTTCCTGAATTCTAGATACAAAATGACAAAGAACCGCACAATGTGGACTGAAAATTAGAGATTTCTGCAAGTACTTTCTCTGTGGAAGACTGTGTGCCTTATGTTTCCTAGAACACCAAGTCTGGGATCCACAAGCAATTCTCCATTTACACTGTTTCAATTAAGGAGCAGAACTGTAAATACAGCAAATCAACTGTATCTATAGTACAGAGTTGGACTGGAAGAATGTACAGCTGTGCACACTTTTAGATAGCCAGTAAAAGAATGTAAAGACCGTGGCTACAATGGGAGAGACAGAGCAGGTTCTATTCTTCTAGTTTTAGGGACATTTTGCATCACTGCAGATTTTCCATCACATGCAATGAACTCTCCCCATTTACAAGACTTCTTAATCTTTTGATCTACATTTTCTATGGTGTAGACATATCTGATATTAGTTGTGGGCAAGAAAATGGCAAAGAGGTTCAGTTGCTACAGCGTATGCTCTATTTTAAGTGAGCATGATCAGTGGCATTTTGACACAACATCTGACAAGTAGCATTTTCTGATGCTACACTGGACAGGCTAGGACTTGGCCTTGTAAGCTGCCATGTGTTGTGTGGGCTTAGTCTGAGAGCCCTCCCCAGATGCAGGAAGAATATGTATGCACAATATCAGTGAGTGCTCCTTAAAGGTGTTTTGGGGGGAAACATGCATGTATGGGAAAACAGAACTGCAGCAGCAATTTATGGCCTTGATTTATTACATTTATTGGAATGCATGTATAGATTCTACATGCATACAAATGTATATACACAACCTAGCCTTATATGAGTACACCTGTAAATGTGTGGGCACTATATATACATTCATGACTATTAATGAGCAAAACAAAGTGTCTGTGGCACATCTCAGGGAAACGAAGAGGGCAAATGCTGCAATAATGCCTGTGAAAGCCATGCAGTAGCTTCCAGAGAGAGAACGAATATAAATTTGAACAGAAATGCATGTCCACCATTGCTAAACATTTGAAAAAAAAAGTTAGACATGGGACCCAGCTCAGTTAACTGGGAGGGTAAGGATAGTTTCACGTTTTCCTATATGCCAGCATCCTATTAAATAAACTTGCTGTATTCATTTGGATCTGATGTGGTCAACAATGATTGATAGTTACTGAAGCAGCAATCCATTTTGCAGACAATTGTAGTGTTGGTCAAACTCCTGGCGTCATTAACTAGTACTTTTTGCAATGCAACTACTTTTTGGAATATTATTAGAAACCATTATTTTGTAAAGTACAGTGCTTTGTAAAGTACAGTATAAAACGTAACGGGAAGTATACTATAGATTTTAGTGGAAGCTAGCTTGTATATAGACTTCCCATATATAGACTTCCACAGCAGTGTCAGAGGCAGGACAGTTTGGAAGCTAATTTTGGTTCTCTTGTGCTTTCCTTTGTACTGCAACATTTATTCACATCAAGTGGAGAACTGGGTAGCTGTTCCAGTGCATTCCTAAGCAGAGTTATACATTTCTAAGACCATTCAAATTAATTGGCCTGGAAGGGTATAACTCTGTTTAGGATTGCACTGACAGTTTTTTTATCTAGGGATGGACCTGTCTTTTGTACATACTATTTATTTATTTATTTGATTTATACCCTGCCTTACCCGTCAAGGCAGGCTCAGGGTGGCTTACATAAAATGCATGTATAAATACAAATATCCATCCTAAAACAACCCAAAACCATAAACAAATTATAGAGACAGGCAGCAACTAAAGTCCACATCTTGTAAATTTCACACAGGAATCTTGGAATTTAATTACAGCTTGCTATTTATTTATTTAGCCATCACACCATGTTGCCTCATGCTGACTTACCAACAATGTTCCCTCTAAGCTGTGGAGTCTTGTGAGCAAAAATTCTACTTTGTGAGCAACTGGCATTAAAGTTGTGAGCAAGCAATTTGGCTCCTGCATAAATTAGTTGGCTCTGGAGCCCTCCTTCCTGAGCCAAGACAAAAACGTATGAGCCAGAGGCTAAAAAACTGTGAGCTAGCTCACACTAACTCAGCTTAGAGGGAACACTGCTTACCAATGCAGCTGTTTCCATCTCTTCTCTTCATCAATGTCTCTTTCCAATATGCTCTATTGGAGCATATTTCTTATTCTTTGGTATTCTTTCAGGTTTGTGATGCCTATGTTTAGTCCTCAAGAAGGAGAAGGGCCACACCAATGAAGCCAAGGAATGAAGAAAACAAAACAGTGGTGCTATGGGAATAAATTTTATTCACTCTACGTAACCCAGCGTGTTTTGTTCAGCGCTTCCTTGGGGATCTTTATAACCATTAAAAATAAAAGCATAAGTTTTATTTCCCAATACGAAAAGACATGTTAAAGGATTACATATGTAAAGAAAATAATTATATAAATATATTTTTAAAAACCTAAAGACAGGGCTCTTGAGCATGTACAAAGTGTATTATGATGTCTTGGAAAATGTTGTACACTTAGCAAAGTGATGTAAACATTATAGAGAACAAAAGAAGTATAGGAGCAATATGATATCATTATACAAATTATATTTGACTGAGTACAGTAATCCATGGCAAACATAAAAGTAATCAAAACTAACCTGTGCCATTTTGAAATGTCAGTGTTATTCCCTATCAGCCAGAAAAAAAGAGAAAACTACTGTCCTTGTACACATTTATCTAAGTCAAGGCAAGTCAGACAAGCCTCTCATTTGACTCATTTGGTGCCATACTTGTCAGTTAAAAGACCCCCTTAGCCTCCTTTCTAAGATGGGTCTTATCATTATAGCTGTCTGATCTATAAACTGTCCCAAAGGAAAAATCTGTTGGGCCTGGTTCTGTTCTAAACAATGTTGCACCAATGGTGCCCCAATTTTTAAAATTCAAGATGTTATGTTTGCATTCACCAGTACAGACCTTTAATTTCCTTTTCGTTTTCCCAATATAATTTTTGTTGCATTTACACTTGATTAAGTATACCACATAATCTGAATTGCATGTTGTGAAATGGTTTAAAATGCATTACTTATTATCATATAGATTAATAAAGTTCTTCGTAGTACTGGTAAATGTATAATAGGTAAAATTGTTATATGGGAAATGGCCAGATGGAAAGATTGATCCTGGCAATAGGTTGGCTGAACAGGCTGTGTTAATACCAGTTTATCTCTTAAATTGTCAGTTCTCTTAAAAACAATAAGCAACAACAACACAAAAGATAAATGTGTACAAGGACAGTAGTTTTTTATTCTAGCTGATTGGGAATAACACTGACACTTCAAAATGGCACATGTTCGTTTTGATAACTTTCCTGTTTGCCATGGGTTACTTTGCTAAGTGTACAACATTTTTCAAGACATCATAATGCAATTTGTACATGCTCAAGAACCCTGTCTTCAGATTCTTTAAAATATATGTATATTTTTTTCTTTACACATGCACTCTTTTAACATGTGTTTTAGTATTGGGAAATAAATCTTATGTTTTGTTTATTTTTAATGTTTATATAGATCCCCTGAGGAAGCACTGAGTACATTGGGGTACATAGTGTGAATAAAATTTATTCCCATGGCACCACTGTTTTGTTTTCTTCATCCCTATATTTAGTCCTCCTTATTTATTTTACAAATTTTCCAGACTCACTTATTTAATTTTGACTTTTAATAGCTGTTTTGTGTCCATTTTTGTAGTCTGTTTTACAACTGTAACTTGGTGAGAAATTCACTATTCCGTGACAAATGATGTGTGATTTTCTCTTTATCTGCTACTGTTCTTATCCAACTAGATTTGAGTCCAGTGGCATCATACAGACCCACAAGCAGGGCTCTTTTTGTAGAAAAAGCCCAGCAGGAACTCATTAGCATAATAGGCCACACCCAACAGCAGGAACTCAGTAGCATATTAGGCCACATCACTGACAGCACAGCTCATTAGCATATTAGGTCACACCCCCACGTTACCAGAAGTGTGGTCATCCAGCCACACCCACCTATTGCTTCTTATTCTGTTTACCTTGTTTGTTGTCAAAACCCAGGGCTTTTTTTGGCCCAGGAACTCCTTTGCATGTTAGGCCACACACCCCTAATGTAGCCAATCCTAATTAATTTCTGCTGTTGGGTGTTGCCTGTTATGCTAATGAGTTCCTGCTCGGTGTGGCCAACTTGGGAGCCAGCCGGAACACCGTTCCTGTGCAAAATAGCCCTGCCCACAAGGTCTTTGGGATATAAGCTTTTGAGAGTCAAAGCTCCCTTCCTCAGACAGAAGCTTTGATTCTTGAAACCTTATATTCTGAAAATCATGAGGGTCTCTAAGGTGCCACTGGACTTGGTCTAGATGTTCTACTGCAGACAAACATGGCTGCCCTCTGAAACTGTTCTGATCCAATTACCCTTATTGTTCAAACTTCTAAATTACTTCAACTGTTTCCTCAGCTGTTAGAAGACAAATTCCTATTTTAAAGACTATTTTAAGATTCTAAGAGACTCTAAGACAGTGGTGGCGAACCAATGGCATGGGTAACAGAGGTGGCCCTCAGAGCCCTCTCTGTGGGCACGTGTGCCATCGCCCCAGCCAGGCCCAGACCATCATTAAAGTGTCGAATTCTCTGCCAAATAATTTTAAGTAAATGAAAGCATTTGGGATTGCTTTCCTTACTTTGTTTGGATCATCTTAAGTTAATGTATGAGTTGTTTTTTCTAAAGTAAAACCTCAGTATTCAGGTTAAATTGCCGTTTTGGCACTATGCGATAAATAAATGGGTTTTGGGTCGCAGTTTGGGCACTCGGTCTCTAAAAGGTTCGCCATCACTGCTCTAAGAGAAAGAACTAGACCAGGGGTGTCAAACTTAAGGCCCCGGGGGCCAAAACCAACCTGTCAAGGGCTCTTATGCAGCCCATGAGCAACTGATGCAAGGGACAGAGTGCTGGGGGGAATGGGCGGAGCTACTCCATTGTGACTTCAGCACGGCAGAACAACCTCATCTGCAGCAGTCAAGCATCATGGGAACATCTGCCCAGCATTGCACTGCTGCCTCTCCAGTCCACCTCTGTGGGTTTTCCTCTGCCCCCCCAGCCCATGGGGCCGTGCAGTGAGGCTACACCAACTTGGAGCTTACCAGCTGTTGTCCTTTATACATTTTTTATCTCTGGTACTTGGCATTACATTTTATGGCACACATGGCCTGGCCTGACAAAGTGATGTTTATGTCAGATCTGGGCCTCGTAACAAATGAGTTTGACACCTCAGCACTAGATCTTATGCTATTTTTGTACATTTCCTTTAATTACAAATACACAAGTTGGGTACAATTTACAAGTCTCCATTGGCTGCTTTTTTCTCCTTTTCTAACAAAACCTGGCTGTTTCAACTGGGAGGGGTCCACCTCTCCAACCCCTCACACACTGTTACCTAATGGTTAGTACCAGTTGAGGATACCACTCTGAACTAGCAACACAACACAGAAATATTTAGGCAGCACCAGCAACATCATGGGGGGGGGGAACTACTTTTAACCTAAAAACTCTAAACACCAGTATCAATATTGCAGTCAACCTTACTATCAAAGTTCATTGGTGGGAGCGTTTGGGTCTAATCACAATTACTCTGGTTGTGTATATTCTTGCACTGCTCAATGTACTGTTATGGCAATTTGGTTGTGTCATAGGAAAAAGCAACCCATTAGTCAAAGTATTTTTTTAAAAAAAAAATAATGATACATAAGAGAAAAATATAAACACTCTAGATTGTTTAGTCCAGCTTGTACAAGTAGTGTGAGTGTTTCCCAGAATCCTGACTCCTGCTTGATAAGTAAGAAAAAAGGGACAAGGCTATTGAGTTTATAGCTCTGTGACGTTGGCTTTTCTCATCTTTCCAAGTGGGCAGTGCTGCTTTTACAGGGTGTGCCTGTGCACTTGAGAATCCATTCACTGAGACTTAGAGGAGCCTTTCCTCCCCCATATTCTGGCCACATGGCCTACTCTGTTGATGCAAGACTGCTTTCATCCTGCCTTTGCCTGGAAACAGTATCTAAGGAATGCCACAGGCTTATTTATTAAAATACACCCAGAGACCTTTTAAGGAGATGTTACTGGGTGACTCTTGATCAGGAAATAATTACAAAACCCCATTCACTTTATTTACATCCCCCCTCCCCCACCAGACAATAGCTTTCCATGAAACTGCCAGTATCAATCTAAATGCAAAATTTCCCTGCCATCACAAACCCCATTAACATTTCTATTGGCTATTTAGTCAGAGATGAAAAATGATCTCTTATTCTTGGATCCAGCTTTAAAGAAAACCAGACAATTGCTTTATATGTGATGCATTGTAGAGGGCATCAAGGATTGAAATGCTTGCAGTGTGCCCACATGCCCATCTGAATTAGAACTTGGATATGTCTCCTGGTAATAAAATATATACTCCATTGGCTTGGGGGGGGGGGGGGGTAAGCTGCCCATTTCCAGGGCAAGAGTTACAATCATTGTGTTGTAGACATTTCATTGATGCAGAAGATCGAGTACTGTGAGGACTGTGATTCAATGAGATGTACCCTAGTGGATTGTTAGGTATGAAAGTTACTGGAAAATACGTATAGTCTAAATAGAATTTCCACATGCAGTGTTGTCATGACAAAATAATGGACACTTGAGTGAAAGATCTCTGGTGTGACAACACTGCACACAATTATGGCTGAGGTCCAGCTTTAAAGGAGACACCGGGAATACGTAACATTTGTAGGAGGAAAATTCATCTGGCATCATGTTTAAATCAAGCTTTAATCTCTGTTTTCTTCTACAGTCCTGCTGTCCCCAAAATGGCTTCATGCAGGCACCCGGCATCATAGAATTAGAGCATAAGATGGGTCTTTAAGGCTCCAAAGGGAAGGACTGATGCAATATTAGCTGTATCACTTACATAAAAAAAAATAAAACTAAATTCTTCCATGAACCACAAGGATGAAGATGATAGCAGGGTCTTGTCGTTATAAATGTTTTCTTTGGAGTGCTGAAATTAACAGGTGTATTATCCTGGATGCTTGATAGGATTTTCAAGCTGTGATTACTGCTTTTTAGTGATATACAGACTACATAATGGGTTGGATTCAGACTAAATTTTGCAATGGCAGAACGGAACATTCCTGCCTTCCCTCCACACCCGCTCACTGCAGCCCACTGATCTCCACAAAACACTGCTGCTGGGGGAAAGGAGACCCTGAGGAATGACAGGAGGAGGTGTCTGCTACAGGAAGGGGGAACTGGTAGAAAATGCAGATTTAGTCTGGTTTCAACCTACTGTATTTATGCATCATTTTAAATCAGTAGTACTATACATGGTAAATAATGTATTTCTTACTTAATATGCTTTTTTTAAAAAATGTAAACAGCTATGCATCCCGTCAAAAAACCAGGATAGATAACGTCTTTGGATAATTAAATGTTCAGCAATCTTTGAAGACACCTGGCCATACTGTGTAGAACAGCAAAAGTATGGAAATATACATTATCAAGATGCCTGTCCAATAGGAAGGGCCAAATGACTGCCCTTAATGTGTGTATTTCCCTTGTGATCCATAACTCAGGAAAAACGAGCTTGGAGTCACAGTTAATTTTAGTGATGTTTAGTGTCTTGTCACTGAAGATGAGTTTATCAAAGTATCCAGGCTTCACTTATTGCTGAATCAGAACATGTTTGTCCAACAGGAAAAGAAGACATTTGCCTCCATAATTCGATGGAACAAGAACATAATTAAAAGCAGCCTTACAGCTGGCTCTTGCCTGCTTGCCAACTGCATCTTGGCAAGAGCTATTAATGAAATACAAAAGTTGTGGTTATCCTGTTCCTGGCACGAGAAGCAAGCACGGTGGAGAGAACAGTCACAGAGAACTGTCTGAAATGCAGCTACATTATGAAGAGAAAGTCCTTGACCTCGTGCAACACATGCAATAGACAAGGTGGCCCACCACACTTTTGTTTTGTTTTGTTTGTCTTTGCATATTATCTCATTTCTAGAAAAAATAACAGTTATTTTAATGGAGAAGTTTGCTTCCTGAATGGGGGGGGGGTTGCCTTCATTTATTTACAAACACATTTTTATTGTAATGTCAAAGGCAAACCCAATTAAGACCTATGATTTAAGGTTATTTATCATTGGTGGTGGTGGAAAGTACTATCAAATCACAGCTGACCCCAGAGAGTTTTCAAGGAAACAGATGTTCAGAGGTGATTTGCCATTGCCTGCCTTGTGTAGCAACCCTGGACTTCCTTGGTGGTACCCTTTTTAAGAACATACCAGGGCCAACCATTTTTTGCTCCTCAGAGCCAATGAGTTCAAGCTGGCCTGGGCCATCCAGTTCAGGGCATTTATGGTTTTGATTGGTTTATGGTTTTTGGTTGCTTTTATAATGGATTTTAATTGTATTTATATATGCATTTTATGTAAGCCGCCCTGAGCCTGCCTTGGCAGGGAGGGTGGGGTAATTTGTATGAATGAATGAATGAATGAATGAATGAATGAATGAATGAATGAATGAATGAATGAATGAATAACTGGAATGGGTATATAAACATCTGTGTTACCAATGTTGTTCCCTATGATTCCCTGTAGTTCCAGTATCAGAGGATGCTTTGTACCGCCAATACCTTTGTGAATGTAGATCCTTAAACTTCACTGGAAAAAAAGATGAAAAAAATACAGCTTCCTCCAACTCACATAGAATTCTGTAATAATTAAATAACCATCCCTACCAATGAGTGGTTCTGTCGCATGTCTGAGTGTTTGGGTTGATTCTGCTTCAGTTCTAGTTCTGTGAAAGTTGATGGTTTTACTGTGGTAACTGTTTTTTAAGATCAGTGCTACAGCCCAGACTGGAGACCACTTTTATTAAAGTTCGTTTCTTAACAAGTGTGTGTTGTGAGCCCATTTGTACACTGAAACCATAAGATCAGGTTGATGGACTTGAATTGTACTGCATTTAAATTAATCTGGCTAAGGGTTAGAATAAAGGTTATCCATTCAAACAGAATGGGTTTATTATGCCCATGTAGGAAAGTCATGAGACACCCTAAAAACCAACTTAATTTTTATTTCAGTATGAGCTTTCATGGGCACTTTTTCAGATGCAATTAGTGGAGCTTTGCTATTCTGCCATGAAAAGCAATAGGAAATTGACCATCATCTGTGAGTTCATGGAGCTCTACTTTGCCATGCATACTTGCCGGTGATGACTTCCTGCTACAAGTACACACAGTAAAATAGAGACATGCACACATGCTATGTGACAGTGTACAGGTATGGCACATGTGATTGTCTTCACAGTGGTGTTCTCTGTACAAATTCTTGTGTGAGGAGCCATTCGAATGACCCTATGTACTTTCCAGACTCATCCAAAGTCTTTCAAAAGTTGCACCATTTATCACAGGTTCCTCAAATAATCTGGGTTGCATGCAGGGAGGCTGACAGCTAAGGGAAAAGGGCTTCACTAGCCATGTCAAAATGCTGCAGCAGAGTTGTCAATTTGAGACATTCCTGCAAAGGCTTCTAGCAGAGAAATAAATCCCTTAAGCATAGACCCTGCATAGCCTCATCTCTCTTTTTTTCCTTCCTACTGTCGTCTTTGAGCATTTGAAAACATCTGGTGAAGCTCTCATTACAAATGCAACTGCACCAAGCACAAAAAGAACTAGGCAGTTCTAACTGCCTGTGTTGCTCACGTTCTTGCATTGTGGTTTTGATTTTCCCTTTTAATACAAAGGAAAAATAAGTTCCTCAGAACATTATGAAATAGGTTATGTAAAGTTCAAATGGATGAAGAAAACAGCTGCTGCTGCTGGCCTCCAGAAAGAAAGTTATTTATCTCTCTGTAGAAATGTATATGGTGCGAGAAAGAGATGTTCAAGGGGCATGAGTTCTGAAAACCACATGCTTTGTTAGTCCACTGGATTGGCTTGGGTTGGATCCATGGACTTCCCAGGTGCTTAGCTTTATGGAGCTTTCATTAGAGCTCAGTTCATTTCTCTCTGTGGCACTTGTTTTACATTGCCTAATTTACAGTTATGCATTTGCTATATGGCCTGAACAAGTTTTCTCATGCTGTCCTTACTCTCTGATGCTAGAGGCTGTAGGAAATGCTGACAAAACAGCCAACATCCTTCTCTCTCTCTCTCTCTCTCTCTCTCTCTCTCTCTCTCTCTGTGATGTGCCTCCAGGTCTCATTCCACCAGTTAGTGTCAGAGACGGAAGCTAATGGGAGGCTCAGCCTGTGTATGTTTGTTCTGATGAGGGGTGCATGCAAGAAGAAGAAGAAAGAAGAAGAAGAGTTGGATTTATACTCTGCCCTTCACTTGGAGTCTCAGAGCAGCTTACACTCTCCTTCCTTGCCTCTCCCCACAACAGACACCCTGTGAGGTAGGTGGGGCTGAGACAGCTCTGAGAGAACTGCTCTTGAGAGAACAGCTCTGACAGGACCCAAGGTCAACCAGCTGGCTGCATGTGGAGGAGTGGGGAATCAAACCCAGTTCTCCCAGATTAGAATACACTGCTCTTAACCACTACACCAAACTGGCTCTCAAAAAATCTTAACTTTGTTGGTCTTAAAGGTGCCACTGGACTCAAACTTTCTTCTACCTCTTTCTCGGTACTCCTGTTTTCTTGACTATTTTTCACCTGTTTATATACCTTGGTTGTAAACCTGTTATACCTTGCTTCATCTATGTGATAATAATGGTGGCCATGATGATCAGAACTAGTCATTCTGTAGACCAAAAAATAAGAGACATGAGCTGGCAGCTCCTTAGGCACCCCAACTTCTAGGAAGACAAGTGGAAACAAGTGCAACCTATTAAAGCTGATTGGCTGCAGACTTATGTATTTGTTTGTTTTGGGTAATGTATCCAATCACCCTACTGTTTAAGAAGACTGGCTAGTGGGTGCTATAGTATGCATGAGAGAAGGAACAGTGTTTAAACATTAAAGAAAGAATTTTCAGGGGAGACTGAATGCAGTCTTAAAACTCTATAGATAATGGCCTGGTGGGAAGGAATGGGGAAGCCATGGGGAAACTGGATGACTCCCGTGTCATTTCCCATAGGCTTTTTTGATACATTTTGGATCATGGTTATGTATGTCTGATTACCATATCTGACGTTATGAAAGACTGTTTCCCTTCTTGTTTTAAGGCACCTTGAGTCTAGGGTTGCCAACCTCCAGATGTCACCTGGACATCTCCCACTATTACGATTGGTCTCCAGATGACCAAGATCAGTCTCCTTGGAGAAAATGGACACTTTGGAGGGTGGACTCTCTGGTGGTGTACTCTGCTGAGCACCTCCCCTCCCCAAACCCAACCAGGCTCCATCCGCCAAATCTCCAGGTATTTTCCCAAGCAGAGCTGGCAACCCTACTTGAGTCCTTTGCTGTAGTCTTCTGGAACTGATTGCAGACTTTTATTTTACAAAATCTGGGTACAAGACCTCCCTCCTTACCCTTCTGCCCTCTAAAACCAACCCCCAACTTCATCATTTTTGTCATTTCATGCAGTTCATAGAAATGGATTAGATGTTAGCATTAATATAAGGGTAGATTTTGGTGAAACCTATGAACAAATCATGAAGATCTGGGCCTTGGCTTCCTGTTTTTGAGGATTTGAGTGGAACCTATATACTATTAAAAATCTTCAGGGTCTGTAAGTATTCTTCTAGGTCTGCTTTTACCCAGAATACCACTAAAATCAATACATACACAACAACAGCCTGAACTGAACTTCAGCTGACTATTTCTTTCCATTTCTACTAACTAAGGCTAAATGCTACAAGCTGATGTGTATATGTGTGTTTATAATATTTAACTGTCAAGGGATAAGGACTTGAGAGAGAAACAAACAAGAAGCTCCTAAATGGGAACGTCTGCTTGCAGATTAATGGAGCAAAAGCAGAGCCATGTTGTGCAAGAGCAATAAAGCCAGAAACCATGACAGGGCATACTGCCTTGCTCCATCTTTGTATCTGCCAGACAAGATTTGCTGTTGTCGCAGAAAAGAATTTAAGTAAATCCTGGCATGAGCAATGGGTCAGCCAAAGACATATTTTATAGGACCCTCCCTCATGTGTGACAGTTAACTAACAGGATGAAATGTGAAGCAACTGGTAAATAACACAACTATTAATGTGCTTGATTTACATAATATGCAAAATAGGTTGCCCATATTTTAGTAACCTGAATATGTCAACCCTAATGGGGAACCTAAATACTACACAGGAGTTTGTGGCTTGAGAGAGAATTCTACAGAATTCCCAGTCTCCACATTGTGTGGATGGAAGTTCTCACTCAAGGGTGCTTTGGATCTAGCCCACTGGAAAGTAAGTTTCATTAAACTGTGAGTAAACATGTATAGGATCAGCAGTTTAGGATGAACAAACTCAAACACAATGTGTATAAAATCCGTAGACCAAACAGTCTAGTACTAATGTTTTAATCTCTTCAACATTCTAAACTAATTTAAAAATATTTTACTGAGGTTCAAGTCCTGTGGATCTCTGACAGCTAAACAAACATGCAGTTCTACGTCACTAAAAGGATTATTGGCAGAAGAAGAACAATGCGTGGGATGAATGTGTCAAGGGAGTGATCTGACAGAAAACATGCTTTTAATATCCTGTTAGCAAAGTTGTGGAATTTTCTAACATACTAAAAAAACAGTGACATTAAAATGTGAAAATAAAGTCTTTAATACATATTAACCTATTAATATATAATATTCAGGAGGGGTTAAAACATAAATCACTATTATGTACATTATTTTTCAGTGAAAAAACAGAATAGAAATATGTATTAGAAAACATGCATTGTATACTTAGGACTGTAGACAAGATAAAAGACAAGACAGCTGCTATTGTGCTCTGCTCCTTGCTTGAAAATAGACTCTAACAAGAAGGGGGACCCCCGATACTCGTGGGGGGAGGAGAAGCTCCACGGGAGAAGGAAGCAGTTGCAGGTGTCCCTCCTGTCCCTGGCACCCACGGTGAGGCCCGTGCCCCTCCAAGCTTCCCCCCTCCCCTAGCGGCAGCGACGAGGCCTTGCTGGCCCGCCGGACATTCTCCCTCCCTCCCCCCCCGGCGGTGGCAGCAGTGGCAGCGAGGCTTCACTGGCCCATCAAGCTTTCTCCCTTCCTCTTCCCCCCTCAGCAGCGGTGAGGCCTCGCCGGCCTGCCAAACTTTCTCCCTCCCCCCTCCCCCTTAGTGGTGGTGGTGGCATCAGCAAGGCCTCGCTGGCCCGCCAAACTTCCCCCCTCCCCCTCGTCAAGCACCCGCAGGTCAGCCTCTGCCCCTGCCCCCCCAAGCTTCCCCCCTCCCCTAGCGGCAGTGAGGCCTTGCTGGCCTGCCGAACTTCCTCCCTCCCCCCTCCCCCAGTAGCAGTGAGGCCTTGCCGGCCTGCCAAATTTTCTCCCTCCCCCCCTTACTCCCTCCCCGGTGGCAGTGAGGACTCGTTGGCCCACCAAATTTACAGCTGCCGGCTGGCTGGCCAAGCCTTCTCCCCCTCTCCCTCCCTCTTAGATATCCGCACATAGGGGGCACCTTGGGAATTAGATATATAGATAATTCCTCCCCCCTCATTATACAGAGCCTAGTTTTTATGTAAGATATTTGCCTATAGTTAACAACAAAGTTAGGGAGGTATATTTAGGGAAATGGTTTACTCTTGATAATGTTCACAGTGTGTCAAAGGATTTGCCTTAGCAGATGACCATGGCAGAGAACCTGTCTTCTATAGCTAAATTACATATTTTTCTGAAAAATCACAGAAAAAACTTCTACTAGACATTGATCTACAGAAGAAGGATAAGATAAGGTTTTGATACCCAGCTTTTCTCCACTCTTAAGGAGTATCAGTGCCTTACAATCTCATTTCCTTCCCCTCCCTGCAACAGGCACCTTGTGAGGTAGGTGAGGCTGAGAGAGTTCTGAGAGAACTGTGACTGGCTCAAGGTGACTCAGCAGGCTTCATGTGGAGGAGTGGGGAATCAAACATGGTTCTCCAGATTAGAGTTGGCCACTCTTAATCACTAACACTGTTTCTCACAGCTGATTTACAAATTAACAGATGTTTGTCCTTTCATCATTCTGTGTAACATTTCTGACCATCCTTCATTTTTAGAATCTATCAAAGTCATATATGTGCATGATAGCACACACATGTACCTCACAGCTTTGAGAGAGATGCTGCTGTGAAGTAGGCTATGGTGCCAGTCACAGGCACAAGATAAAGCGGTGGGGGAAGCGAGGCTATTTGCTCTGGAGGAATTTGACCCGCAGTTGCACAATCACACATCTGATCAGCCCACCACTGTGTGATCAGATGCAACTGTGGGTGAGTCGGGTTGTTTTTTTTTACTGTGTGTTTCCAGTGTGCTTCAACGAGGGATTGACGATTTGCATCTCTGCACTGAGGGCTCCCTATGCAGTGTGCGATGATGTGCATACTGAGATGGGGGGGGGACGGCACGGAGTCGGGATGGCCTGATCAGAGTACGCTGGAGCGATCACACAGGGGAAAGTCTGTCCATGGCCCGTAACAACCTATTTGCTACTGGACTTTCCCTAGTGTCTTTTTACTCTGCTTCTCCAGAGGAGCAAAACGGGTTGCTGATGGATGCGGGGCACTTCCCAGATGTTTGCATCTGATTGCACCCTTTAAATCCACTCGGCATTTGAAACTCTGGGACCAATACATAATGGAAAGTATTACGGATAAACATAATAGAAACAATAGAAACCCCAATAATTCCAACTTTAATCCAAAATGGTACTCTATAATGGATGCTCTGTCAAAAGAAATGTTTATCTCTCCTATATGGGAGGACTATACCAAATGGATTTAAACGTGAAGGTTACTTTGTATCCCACTAGTTATCAAAAATTGTTTTCAATTACTACCTTATTCTTATTTTATTGTTTCATCGTTTCAATATAATTGGATGATAAATAAGCACCAGATCCCTAACAAGATACCACATATGATATGTAACTGAGTATTAATATGTAGAGGAAGGAAAGCAAAAAGGAAAAAATCTTTTAAAAAGAATAGTGTAATGTTCTATAGTACTGATTAATATGAAAAATTTCAAAAACTGTCTTTAAAACTTGCAGACTTTAGTCAAACCTTGCTATATTTTATTGCTTACGACTTGATTAAATACTGTTATATATTTAATGTTTATGTACTGAAAAAAATTAAGGAAGCAGAATGTTATATATCTTGTTTGTAATATATTGCTTCATGCCAATAAAAAATTTAAATTAAAAAATGATATGTTTTGGATTGGCTGTGTGCCAAAAAAAATATTCCACTCGGCATTTGCATCTATGGTGCAGCTAATTGTGCATGTGATCGCGACCTATATATATTTTCCTGATAGTAACTGCACTCCCACTCCCAGTGGGTAAATGGTTAACCTACCTGAGAAAGGGCCTTCTTGGTTGTGGCACCAAAACTCTGGAAATCTCTCCCTAGTGAGACTTGCCTCTTAGGATTGCCAACTCCAGGTTCAGATACTCCTGAAGATGTGGGGGTAGAGCTTGGAGATGGCAGGGTTTGAGAAGGAGAGGGACCTCAACAGGGTATAATGCCATAGACTCCACCCTCCAAATTAGTCATTTTCTCTAGAGGAACTGATGCCTGTAATCAGGAGATCGGTTGTCATTCTGGGAGATCTCCAAGCTCCACCTGGCAGTTGACACTCATACTTGTGTGTCCCCTTCTGTTGCTGTCTTTTGCAATAAGCTGGAGACCTTTTTTATTTCATCTGGCAGTTCATCACTGATGCCTCCTTTCTACCCTATGTTTTAATTGTTGCTTTTATGTTTTTGTATATATATTTTAGCTTTGGTTCTAGATGTTTTAATGATGTGTTTTTCTTTGGTCCTAATTTTGTGTGTGTGTGTGTGTGTGTGTGTTTTAGTATGGATGTTTTTGATCTGTTAGCCACCTGAGTGGCCCTGATGAGGGCAGATAGGCAGGGTACAAATTTTGTAAATATTTCTTCTACTAATAATGACAGTTTAAGCTCCCCAATAGTATGGGCCCTCAGAAACATCATGGGGGCTGTAGTAAGAAGGCAAATCGTTAAAAATCTCTGTCCCCCTCTTCTGTAAGTGGAAGTGCTTGCCACAAGTGGAAAGAGGGTTTAAGGCCAAATAGAGAACATATTTGGTCATGAGTTGGGTCAGGGTTCCCCTAACCGAGTTTGCTTCCCCTTCAGCTACACAGAAGCTCTGGGGAACCTACTTACTCAAGCATCTAAGAGCATGATTTGGATCAGGACTGTGGCACCAGAGGAGGAGAGGCTCCAGCCTTCCCTCTGTACCATTTTCCCAAGCAGAAACAGCCCTGAAGGGATCTTTTTGCCCTGTTGCAGGGCTGCACATGCAGTAATCAGTGCACAAGCAGGACACATTGGAGCAAATAATGACCTGACTTGTGATCAAATGTATCATGTAGTTTGGCCCTCAGGATTCAAGACTGAGTAAATTTTAAATAAGTTGTCTCAGCCCACAGTTTCTTCCACAGAGCAGTATACAGATGAGAAGGGACTAAAATATTCTTCTCATAGAAATTCGCAACTCAATCAAACAATGTGGAAAGAGAAAGTAAAAAAAAATTAACATTTTTCAAAAAAATGACTTCCCCTTCTGTTTGCCAAGGAGTGATGGGACCGGATGCCATGATCTTAGTTCTTTTGATGTTGAGTTTCAAGCTAACTTTTGCGCGCTCGTCTTTCACTCTTAACAAGAGGCTCTTTAGGTACTCTTCACTTTCTGCCATTAGAGTGGTATCGTCTGCATATCTGAGGTTGTTGATGTTTTCCCTGGCAATCTTAATTCTGGTTTGTGATTCATCCAGGCTGGCATTTCACATGATGTACTTTGCATATAAATTAAATAATCAGGGTGACAATATACATCCTTGTCACACTCCTTTTCCTATGCTAAACCAATCAGTTATTCCGTATCTGGTTCTAACTGTTACTTCTTGACCCTTATACAGGTTTCTCAGAAGACATGTGAGGTGTTCTGGTACTCCCATCTCTTTAAGGACTTGCCACAGTTTGTTGTGGTCCACACAATCAAAGGCTTTAGTGTAGTCAATGAAGCAGAAGTAGATGTTTTTCTGGTACTCCCTTGCTTTCTCCATAATCCAGTGAATGTTAGCAATTTGATCTCTCGTTCCAGTGTGGTGTAGTGTGGAGCCAGCGTGGTGTAGTGGTTAAGTGTGCAGACTCTACTCTGAGAGAACCGGGTTTGATTCCCCACTCCTCCACTTGCAGCTGCTGTATAACCTTGGGCAAGCCATAGTTCTTTCAGAGCTGTTCTTGAAAGAGCAGTTCTCGAAAGAGCTCTCTCCTCACCTACCTCATAGGGTGTCTGTTGTGGGGAGGGGGAGGGAGTTTGTAAGCCGCTCTGAGACTCCAAGTGAAGGACGGGATATAAATCCAATCTCCTCCTCCTCCTCCTCTTCTTCCTCTTCTTCCTCTATCTCTTCGAAACCCAGCTTGTACTTCTTGCAGTTCTCTATCCATGTACTGCTGAAGTCTAGCTTGTAGGATCTTGAGCATGACCTTGCTAGTGTGAGAAATAAGTGCAATTGTGCGATAGCTTGAACATTCCTTGGCACTATAGTGAACACTAAACATGCTGTCTGGTGTTTTTTTTGGGGGGGGGGGCTTTTGAGTCTTTAGTGCCCAAGTATTATATAAGATGATTTACAGTGCAATCCCAAACAGAGGTACACCCTTCTAAGCCTATGGACTTTAGAGGACTTAGAAACATGTAATTATTTATAGGGTTGCACTTAGACTTCATTTCAGGCTTGTTGGACAGTTGATTTACTGTGCTTCCTTGTAATCTGATTTCCAACACAGATGAAGTGCCAGATATATTAATTCTTGCTTCTGCATCTGTTCAGATAGGTCTATATGCTCTTCTAGGTACGAAGAAAAGCAGTTTCTCTGCAGCACTGTGAATTGATACACTGGCCTCAGTGCTCATAGTGAGGTCAAACTCTCAGCAGCAGAAATTTCAGTTGTTGCCTGTTACAAAGTTCTGAATAAAGTTAGTCAGGACTAAGGTTGCCAACCTGTGGTCTGAAGTTCTCCCGGAATTACGACTGATCTCCAGACCACAGACCTCAGTTTCCTTGGAGAAAATTTGCTGCTCTGAAAAGTACACAGACAGACGAGTGATTTCAGCTTAGCGTACTTTATTAGATCAAGAACAATACAAACTAACCAGCTCGCAGGCTGGTTTATATGTGCAACAACCCCGCACCCAAACACACCCACACACAAGTGATTGGCTATTTACAGTGGCCGAGAGTTCCATAGGCTCTTGGCCGGGAGCCTAGCGTGCCGATAGGTGCCGGCTAGGATCCGCTTGTCCCATTGTTACTGAGAGCGAAGCTGCCAGCACGTCGACGGAAGTGACGTGCGACGTCACTCACTTTGGGGGCATGGCCCAGATCGTCGGGGGGAAACCATATCTTGGCCACGCCCCCAATGTGAGCAACGTGGCTGCGTCACCTCTGGTGACGCAGCTGGGGGGGGGATTTCCCCCGGGGCCCGATTCCGCCGCGGCGGAAATCGGGCCTTCAAAGCAGGGGTTTCCCCGCCCCCCGCCCACACTTGGCAGCCCTATTGTGAGCCCACAGTGAGCATGGCAGCAGCAGTGCAGGCCTGAATCCCAAATGACAAATTGCCACTGGGAAAGGAGCCCTGCACGTGCCACAGCCCCCACCCTGCTGTGGCCAGTGAGAGCCCCTCTCCTTCCCTGCTAAAAGATTTAAAGGGCCCTCCAACTGGTTGGCAGGCCACATGCTCTCTGCTGATCAGCTGAAGCCCTTAAAGTCTTTTAGCAGAGAGGGAGAGGGGTGGTCACGGGTGGCTGCAGCTTGGGGGTGGGGCTTGGGGGCAGGGCTTCCACCAGCGACCAACTGGCTGGGGCAAATTGTAGCCCCCAGGACCGGGGTAACCCCCATCTGGACCTGGTGCTGGCAACCCTAGCGGTTATACTGAGACAGACTTTTGTTCTATCTAACTGAAGTGAGAACCATGCACATTGCACACTGGGTGTTGATACATGTTTATGAGGTGTTCAGTGTTGCCCTTACTTACAGGTCCTCAAGTGAACCATGCACCTTCATTGCAGTGTGCATTAGAGCCTGGGATGTGCCGCCAGATAAAAATCAGATCAAACAACCATTTTTTTTTTTGTTAAATATCGTTGTAAGAACAATTCTGAATTTAAAACATGATGATAAAATCATCATGCTTGTAACTCTTCTTTATTATTGTCAGACACCCTATGACTACAGTTCCCAGGGTGCATTCAGATACAGATCTCAGGCACCTTAGTTATATGGCCAGTTGCAAAGGCAGGCAGGCAGAAAGAGACAGATTGTTGGCTATTGTTGCCCTTGCCTAGCTAGGTTGCTAGCAGTACTCCTGGACCTGGCCTCGGCACTAGCCTGGCCTACATAGGAAGTGAGAAAATAATGAATATAAATGTGAATAATAAAAACAAATACAATGTTTTTTAAAAAAAAAAATAGTTTTTTTCTGGGAGTGGGGGAATGTGTTTAACACTAATATCCACAGGGAATGTATACCTCTAACCAGTCTCAGACCTTTTACCAGCATCTCAGTGAAGATATTTTTTTTTCAAAAATATTTTATTATCGGCTTGTAACAACATGTCCAACATTATGACATTCCCTTATTTCCAATGTAGCCCTTTCCCCTTCTTCCCTCCCTCCCCTTCCCCAGGCTTCCCGCAGCGATCCCACCCCTACCAAATTTCTATTCTTATCTAATCCTTCTCTTAAACCACAGTTTAATAAGTAACTATTATTTTAACTATCTTTCTCTTATCATCTATCTTATAGATAACATTTCTTTAACTACCATTAGCCTGTTCAACTCTTTACTCATTCTATTCCTAATAATTATTAAAGCATAATAAATTGTTTCTATTTAGTTTGGATTTCTCTAGATATTCTTTAAAATCCATCCAATCTGCAAAGAATTCTTCGTCTTCTTTTTTGCCTTCTTGCCTATGACGCTGTTTTATAGACACATCAACTTTCAGAGTTTGAACATTGTCTGAATTTACGTGGCAGTGAGTGTGCCTTGGAGACAAAAAAAAAACACCTATGAAGGAATGTATTCCATTGGAAGTAATTCTATCTTTGCACCATGTGAGTAAGAGCAAGTCTGTGTTGGTGAGTGAAATAAATTTCCACACAGAACATTTTTGTTAGTCTTGGAAATAAATGAAAGGTTGCTTATTCCTTCCATTCTTTCACCTTGAAGATTAATCCAGACTTTTTAAGAGATGTGTTGAGTTTTAAGTCTGCTTTAAAAAAAATAAAAATAATTGTTCCACCATTCCTGTGGCTTTCTTGCTTCTTCCTGTATTAACACAGCTTTGGAATGAGAGAATATGCTCCATTAGTGAAAATGGGATATTTTGCAAAATGCTAATCCATGTATTTCATATTATTGTCTATGAGAGTTTATATTTGAATGGCAATACATTAATTATTGTTGGGGGGTAGCTTTACATGTTTGTTTCTTCTTTTTTAAAGAGCTGAACTATCAGCCATAGACATGCAAGCATCTAGGTAAAGTTAAAGGTTTCCCTTGCTCAGAAGCCAGTTGAATCCAACTCTAGGGATGCGGTGCTCATCTCCATTTTCAAGCCTAAGAGCCAGCGCTGTCCAAAGAGGTTTCCATGGTCATGTGGCCGGCATGACTAAATGCTGAGGCACACTGAACACTGTTACCTTCCCACCAAAGCGGTACCTGTTTATCTACTTGCAATTTCTTGGTTTCAATCTGCTAGGTTGGCAGCATCTACCTACCTTTTAAAATATGAAGAAAAACTGTGGAAAATGCACCCTACCTCTCTGTTTGGGCCTCCCCAAAATAATCTTTAAAAATATTAAAACAAATTTTTACAAACTCCATCTGGGTTTGCAGAACTCTTATTGTAGCTGTAGCTGGACTACTAATGCAGCTACGTCTATCTTTACACAGGCTCTCTGCCCTTGTCCATTAGATATTGGATCTCTTGAAAGTAAATAGAGGTTTGGATCTACATCTAGAGATGTTAGACAAAGGGTACCAATGTTTTTCAATTACATGTCTCTTACCAGTATAAGTGCCATCATAAGTTAATGGAATAAACATCCTATCTGGGTTGTTATTGAGAATCTTAGGTGTCAATAAGGATTGCCTTGGTGTGCTCTTAGCTTTATAGAAGGCTTCTTTGGGAATTCTGGAAGAATATCCTCTCTCCTTTAATTGCTCCGTAAGGATGTTGGCTTGTCTATAAAAAGCTATATCATGGCTGCAGTTTCTTCTAATCCTCAACATCTGAGAAAAAGGTAATTTTCTCTTCAGGTGATAAGGATGGAAACTATCACCTGCTAAAAAGGAGTTAGCATCCATGGTATGACAGACCCCTGATACGCCCCCACTCCCAGGCAGATTTTCCCTCAAAAAATTTTATTTAGTTCCCCTCTGTGATTGAGCCATCCTTCAGTAGCATGCATTTCTTCTTTATTTTATAAGCTTTAACTCAGGCTTTTGACCCAGCACAGGAACTTAAGGGGAAATACAGGAGCTGTCTTGTCTTATATTTAAACCCTTATTGAAATGGCATTTGAGGCAAAGTAACTTTCAAAATAGAAACAACATTTTATTGAACAGGCAGGGAAATATTAATACACACACACACTAGGAGATTGTCAATGTTTAGAAAGGCTGAGTTACAACTTCTTGGATCATACAAGAGAGTGTTGTTGTGGCTTATTTTCAGTGTTTCAAGATGTTTTCAATGAGAGGTGCTTTGCTTAGTATATTTCAGTACTAACACAGGTTCTTAATACTATTTTCTGGATAACAGCATTTGCTTATAATTTCTAGATTTCTCCCTTCAGAGGTTTTTTGAGCCATCCTTCAGTAGCATGCATTTCTTCTTTATTTTATAAGCTTTAACTCAGGCTTTTGACCCAGCACAGGAACTTAAGGGGAAATACAGGAGCTGTCTTGTCTTATATTTAAACCCTTATTGAAATGGCATTTGAGGCAAAGTAACTTTCAAAATAGAAACAACATTTTATTGAACAGGCAGGGAAATATTAATACACACACACACTAGGAGATTGTCAATGTTTAGAAAGGCTGAGTTACAACTTCTTGGATCATACAAGAGAGTGTTGTTGTGGCTTATTTTCAGTGTTTCAAGATGTTTTCAATGAGAGGTGCTTTGCTTAGTATATTTCAGTACTAACACAGGTTCTTAATACTATTTTCTGGATAACAGCATTTGCTTATAATTTCTAGATTTCTCCCTTCAGAGGTTTTCCTTTTAGATATTACAGCTTTTCACTAACCCGTAAGGTGTCTAAGCTTTTCCCCTTTATCAGAGACCAGGGTTCTCTTCCCAACCCCTTTCACTGGCAGGAAGTTATTCTCCTCATCCCTAGGAAGCAATAACTCCTTTTACTATTTGACTTCTATGGGAGTTCTCTCTAACTACCCATACCTTCTGCCAAGTTTGCCATTGTCTGTATAAAGCTGTTCTGTAGCTTTCTTGACTGACAATCTAAATTCTCCCTCAGAGTAGTTCTAATATATTTAAGACAAGGGGTCCTTATTCTTCTCTCTATAGAAGTAATTTTCTGGCAATTCCCTGACAGAAATCACTGACTCCCAAAGTCTCTTCCCTCAGAAGCCAAACCCTATGGCTGCTGATCCAGATATTAGATTGCAGACCAAGTCCAAAAGGTGAATTAATCTTTTCCCTCCATTTTGCTGGATAGGAAGTTCCTCTGAACCTTTCCAAATGATGAAAATATCATCCAAGAATCTTTTATATAGGATGATGTTGTCCCTATACATATTATTATCCCTCTGGAGGATAAAGGTGTTTTCTAATCTGTCCATGAATAAATTTGCTAACTCTGGGGCAAATTTACACCCCATGGCTGTGCCTGAGATTTGCCAAAGAATTGTCCTTGAAAGTGGAAAAAAATATTTGTCAAACATAACTCAGACAAGTGGCATAAAAAAATGGGGGGGGGCCCTGGAAAAGCATTCCATCTTATCTAAATGGTCCAGAGCCTTATCTTGTGGAATGTTCATGTATAAAGAAACAACATCCATCGAAACAAAGATAGCTTCCTGCAGTACCTCCTGAATGTTAAGATGATTTTAAAAATCCATTGTGTTTCTCAAATAAGATGCTTTGAGGGGGACAAATGGTTTTAAGAAGGAATCTAGATACATTGCTAGAGGTTCCAAAATCAAGCCCCAGCCTGAGACAATAGGTGTACCAGGAGCTGGGAAGGTACCTTTATGGATTTTAGGCAGGAGATAGAACTCTGGCACTCTACTCTCAGTATCCAATAAGAAGTCATATGTAGATTTATTAAAATAGCCCTCCAGTAGTGCTTCCTCTAAAATACTCACAATGTTTTTCCTAAGCATAGAGGAAGGGTTCCCTGTGATCTTCTTGTAGTGATAGGATGATTATTCCACTAATTTATGATGGCACTTATACTGGCATGAGACATATAATTGAAAAACATTGGTACCTTTCATTAGATATTGGGATCAACATGGAGTTGGGGAGAAGCAGAAAGGTCATCTCCAAGTTGAATGAGGAGCAGGCATTTTTGTATCCATCATCTGAAACATTAATATAGTCCCAAGTAAGTGGTGTCCCTCTTGTTCCATTTGTGGATTTCTAATTATTAAAATCTTTACCTCAGAGGTTCAAAAGCAATCTTAGACCTTTCAGTGGTAAATTCAGCACATGTCAGTTCTGAAACTGTAAATATTCAGTTCTACAAACATTTTATATGAATGATGGAAAATTGGTTGTAAGAATCCACTTTGCTCTCAGACAAGAACATATAGTTAAGAGATGCTGTCAACGTTTGGATTCCTCTGGCTTTAAGTATAAACTCAAACCCCTCAAAAAGCCCACCTAAGTCGAATGAGCCTCACAGCTTTCAAATTCCTCTCTGACTTGTATGGTAAGTCTGAACCAAAATACACCGTCCACCTATTCACTTCCACCCGCTCTGGTTTATCTCCTAACTGAGGGCAGCAGACAGAAGGGAATGCATTTCCAGCATATCCTTAAAAACTAAATCTCCGTCCCTCTTTCTTGTGCAGCCTAGGAAATGCCAGAACTCCTGGCATTAACTATTTGGAATTCTGGAATTCAGTTCCCAGAATGGCAGTGACAAAAAGAAAAAGAAAGAAAAAAGGTGATGGAGATGGTAAAAATATGCTCCTTCCTCTCACCTGCCTTATCTAGCTGGGCCATTGCCCCCCCATAAGTTGCGGTGGGCCAGAAAAGGAAAAGGGAGGAGAGGGCAAACTGAGGACCCCTTAACACCCCTGAAGATGTTACTGAATGTACAATGGCATTTTAACTTCCTCAAGAACTCGGATTTTAGCTTTTTGAGCATCTATCCTCAACAATCCTAGTTTCTTTGAACTAAGCTGGGGGTCCCATTTCTAAACAGAATCCAGGTTCATATTCAACTGAGTGTTTTGCACTTCACTTAAGGAAGGGGGGGGAGTCTCATTTTATTAATGAAAACAGAATATGTTTGAAAGTAAGAAACATTTTCTCTTTTTCATCACATAGACTTTATACAATTTCTTATTAACTTTGTCGCAAGGAATATTCAAGTAATCTTTTGAATATTTTTGTGGTTCCTTGGATAAATATTTATCATCCAATATTTTATGGTCTCAGATGTTAGGAATGTGCTGTTTGGAAATACATACTTCAACTAGGGGAAAGTTCTTTATTCATGTAACAATACATAGACAATATTCTGTCTATGAGAAGTGGGACAGAATGAAAAGATCATGTCAGTGTTTCACATGACCTGTCTGACAGAGTAGCTATTAAACCCCTATGCTGCACTGCAGGTCTAGGTGAAGACTCTGAGTTCTTACAGTTACATTCAAGTCAGAGATGAATGAATTGTTCCAGATATGCCAAGAACAAACATAGAGCCAGGCAGCCATAAGGGAAAGTGGGAGGTTCTTCACATCTGTAAGTCACAAACTGTGAAATCATTATGTTTTTTGTACTTAAAGAATGTAACAAATAGGAGCTTGGGGTGGAGAGTAGAGCCACAGGAAATTGGTCAAAGAATGCACACCCACAAGTACCTCTTTTGAACTAACATCTGTGAACTGCTGAAACCCAGGTAAACTACTACCACCTTTTTTTCAGAGGTTCATCCATGCTAATCACAGCTTCCAGATAGCCTATGAACCAAACTGACAGGTGATCAAGCATGCCTGATTCATATACCAAAAGCCAGGAAAACGATCGGTTAATGCTCCCACCTTATCCCATGCAAGCAGTGAGAACCTTCTAAAGTTTCACATGTTGTTCTCCATTCTGCCACAATTTCCTTTGGTCTCTCTACCTCTTTCTCTGAAGGTTGGGGAAAACAATGAAGCTTACAGCACCATCAGGGCAATTTGTACCTAGGTGCTCACTGATGCCCCTTTCCCCCATCTACTGTTGGTTTGGAGAGAATGTCTCAGATATTAGCAGCCAAGGAATGCAAAGAGAAAGACTCGGCATGGGTTCTGTAAGGGAAGATCTTGTCTCACTAACCTGTTAGTGTTTTTGAGGGGTGAACAAACATGTGGAAAGAGGGGAACCCAAAAGATGTTGTTTACCTTGACTTCCAGAAAGCTTTTGATAAAGTTCCTCATCAAAGGCTCCTAAGTAAGCTCAATAGTTATGGGAATAAAAGGATGTCCTCTTGTGGATCAAAAACTGGCTAATTAATAGGAAACAGAGAGTGAGTGTAAATGGGCAATTTTCACAGTGGAGGGTGGTATGCAGTGGAGTACCACAGGGCTCAGTACTGGGTCTGATGCTTTTTAACTTGTTCATTAATGATTTGGAGTTGGGAGTAAGCAGTGAAATGGCTACATTTGTGGATGACACTAAATTGTTCAGGGTGGTGAGAACCAAAGAGGATTGTGAGGCATTTCAAAGGTATCTTTTGAGGTTCAGTTACAGCATCAGAGACAATTACAAATAAGAATGATCTTTATTCAGTGCATAGCATAGCAAAAAGACTAATAGAGGATACAAAATAACAAAACCTATGGCTATTTGCCCTTATTACACATTAATAAGATTCATAGTTATCAAATCCTGGATAACATCCAACAGTCCAAGATAGTCCAAGGTATACAGTACAATTAGGCACCAAGGGATTTTGAAGAGAAATCCCATCTTACACATTTATGTAGTCTCAGTCTGTTCAGAGATACAGATCCACAGTAACAAAAGGTTGGCAGCTGGCAAGCAGTCACAAAGAAACTCTTTGTTTCAAAGTTAGGATCCCAGGAGCAAACAAGCCAGAGATGCAAGAGAGCTCTTCCATAGGGAACCATGGAATCATACCCCAATCCCAGTCATAATTAGCTGTGGCCATCAGCCAGTCATGAGTGGCAGGGTGTGTGCCCAATTGCTGGTTGCCATGGTTGCCAACATCAGGTGTGTGGGGGGATTGGCTAGAAGGTTAGAGACCCTGCCTGCAGTCAGGTGACCCAACCTCCAGCTTCCTTCATGGTGTACGTGACATGGCCCATGTGAGCTAGGAGCCTTCAAGTCTGGTTCTTAGCTTAGAGGTGTTAAGGAATGTGTGGTTATATGGCATGGCTATTAGATGGCTCAGGCCATCTGGTCTCACCATTTGGCTTGCAACAGGAAATAAAGACACAGCATGTCATCAGAATGTCATCACAGGAGAAGGCATGAGAATTTAGAAAGCAATATTTCTATACAGAGGGGGGAGTGGGCGTCAGTGTGGCATATGGGGTTCATTGTGGCCAAGTGCAAAGTGATGCACATTGGACCCAACATCCTAACTATAGTTCAAAGTTCAAAGTTTCAAGTTCAAAGTTTATTTTAGTTTAATAGCCCATAGGCCATACACCATAAAAAAGTTAAGAGTTTAAAAGAACAGTAAAACAAAAATTTGCATCATCTACAATACAATTTTGGCAGAGGCTGCTCAGAAGTAGTCTTAATATTGCTACTTCAAGAAAAGATGAATATTTCAACAGCCATTTTTGTAGGAATCTTTCTCTTGCTGCTGCATGTTTTGGACAGTAGAAGAAAAAATGACATACCAAGTCAAGTTCTGTCAAAGGGCAGTCACAATAGCGCTGGTCCAGAGGGGTCTTGAGAAAACAGTCCTTCATCTGGGCTGTTGGAAACGGATTACAGCATGCAATCATGTATGAACATCTCAGTTTTGGAATAGTCAACATCAGGGGTCATTTCCTGCAGGAGCACACAGGAGTGGAGCTCTGGCAGTAAACAGCCCAGGGGGTGGGCACATGCAACAAGCCCCACCCCCTGCTCCCAGCAGCCCTCAGTCAGAGCAAGAAGCAGCCAAGTAAGTTGCAGAGCTCCCCCTGGTCCCCCAGTCCACAACAGTCCAGTGGTACCTTTAAGACCAAGTTTTATTCAGGTACAAGCTCTCCCTCCTCTGTGAGGACAGATCTGCATGTCCCCCCCCCCAATAGCTAGCAATCCAAAACAGTCCAGTGGACCCTGAGTGGTGGGTGTTGCCTTTTTTTTTTATTTACTTTTTTATTTTATTTTTAAACAGTAAAAAGAACAAAATACAGTGAGAATAGTTATCAACAGTAGAATTAGATAAGGTAATAATAAATGTAGAAACTCTGTTCAGATAAGTTTACATGTAATGAAAAACTTCATAGTACTTTTGAGGAACCTTGAATTTAGCAGAGTCAACATTAAATATCTGATGTTGTTGCTAGTGATAACATGTCTAACAGGGAATCAAACCTTCTATTGAAATGGTTTCCTTTTCTAGAATTTATATTTAACGGTGTTGCCTTCTGACACACTTCCGGTGATGTCAGGGGGTGTGGCATATGCAAATAAGTTCTGCTAATGAGTTATGCTAATGAGCTCTTGCACCTATTTTTCTACAAAATGACCCCTGAACATGTTTAAGTAAAGAGGCAGGTCAAATTTGGTGGAATATGTAATTCCTAGATGAAGTGGGGAGGATTTTTGTCTAGCATCTGTTTGAAGAGTGTCCCAATCATTTTAGAGCAACTTTTCTGTGAGTAAAGTGTGTCTTCTTTTGGTTAAGTTCTCTGTCTTCTGTAAGCTCAATTGTCTTTTTTTTGCATCTATGGCATCATTCCATTTTGCAAGATAAATCTGGACAAACACGACCTGATCAATAAACAAGTATAAAGCCAACAGTCGTGTTAACTGAGATCAGTGTTCTATCTGAATTTAGTGTAAGTTACTACTAGGTTGATTATTTTTAAATACTTTGTAATTTGAAATATCTTGTAGGTTTTCATAACAAAGGGAACATTACTATATTACAGATATCTTAAGACTTGTTGTCTAGCACTTATGAAACAGAGAGCTTTTGCACCATTATGTACGATAGCACTAAGATTATTGTATTGTCTCTTGTTATTGATGTAGCAAGTATTCTAAAAATTGAATTTTTGTATACTACAGAATATCTCCTGAAGAAGATCCATTTTTTGAAACGTTGTTGTATATTCCGAAGACGACGTTGATTTATGTACCTTGGTTCAAGGATTTTCTTATTATTTGTTTATCATGTTGTAGTGCTTCAGATTGTAATACATAGATAGCATTCTTTATAAGTCTTAATGAATGTTTGATTTGTGGGTCACACTATCATGACTGTTGGCTTTATAATCATTCAATTTTGACCAGCAACGTTCATGTTCTGTCAATATCGTAAAGGTTGGGAGGCTTTCAGCATTTAATAGTTGATATTTATAGCTGACTACAGCATTCCAGATCAATGTTGAGATTTTGGGGAGGCCTCTCTCAAGCCTTATGACTGTGGAAGTGATGCATGATGGTAAAGTTAATATTTTACGGAAGAAGGCTTGCTGTAGTTTTTCAAGTTGCTGTATTGGACCTAAGAACCAGATTTGGGAACAATATAGTATGCATGGTAGAATTAATGTCATATACATTTTATATAAGGACTACAAAGTACAATGAAAATAGGGGAGGGGAACTACATTTAAGGAGAAAGAAAAGATAACCACTACTAACTAAAAACCCAAGAAAGGAGATCATCAAATTAGCTTGTACACAATGCCATCCCTTAAAACACTAACAATTTTATGAACTTAGTCAGATATGCTAATATAACTTTTAAATCTTAAATTTAGCTGTTGGAAAAAGACCCCTAAGCATCTCAATATTAACAACAGTATTTTCAAAGGCACAATTGAGAGTCCTTCAGCCTTCATTTTTTCTTATCCTGTCTTTTCCACAGTTTATTTTAGGAGCCGCTGCCCCTTTCTCAGAGAGAGAGTCCTCTCCAGAAGACCCCGAGTCCAGCTCGCCACTGGACTTACTGTCCTTTTCCTCTTTATCCACCTCCTCTGGCTCACCCAACTGGATTCTCAGAAAGTCCCGTGCTTTGGAAACAGAGTCAATCTTTTCTTTTTTGTCCTGAGGTTTGAAGGTTACACCCTCTGGATATAACCACCGGTAGCTAATTGCATTTGTTCTTTCTCCTTTGTCTTATTTCAAATGGGATATCTTTCAGAATCCTGGTGGTACTGTCCCCGATTTTCAAGGGTGTCCCCGCCGTCGTTCTCAGGATACAATTCCTCACATGTCTCTTCGAGAATCTCATTACTATTTCCCCAGGCAGATTATTCTTCTTTATGTATACAGGATAGGACCTGTAGGCCACATCCATTTCACTCATGAGATAGTCCACCTTCAAATCTGTCACTGGGGCCAATGCTTCGCTCATCATTTGCTTCAGATTCTCACTCTTAGTCTCTGGGACACCTTGGAAACAAAGGACCAGGTTTGCCCTCTCCATTTGTCATTGTAAAAGCTGTTCTTCTGTTGAAATTTGCTTCTTTTCCCATTTTTGTACCTTTTTCTTCACCTTTTGAGCAGTGGCGTGAACTTCTTTCACTTTGTCAGCTGTTTGTTCCATAATTTTAAAAGTCTAATTCAATTGTGTCTGCTGAGTAGTGATACATTGGTTCACTGTTTACAGCTGTTCCTTGAGATTACTCATCTGATCCAGCAGGGGGCACAGGGACTCTGCCAATGTTTTGGCCAACTTGGTAGTTCCTTCCGGTCGTGGACTCTCAGCTACTTTCGCTTTTAAAAGTTTCTCCTTCTCCGTCCTCTTCCCTGCCATCTTTATGAGTTGTTTACTTTTGCAAAGATTAGCAAACTCTCTGAATATGCGCTCAAATGCTCATACACGCCTTGGTAAGTCTTTCCCAACATAAATCTTGCCAATCACTGCAAGAAAGTTAATCAGTTGATAGTTGTTTGATTCAGCTTTGTCTCCTTTTTTGTAGATAGGAGCAACCAGCGATGTTTTCCATGAAGCTGGAATGATTCCATCCTTATTTATCATTGTGAATATGGATGCAAGCACTTGAGCCCACATCCTAACTATAAATACACGTTGATGGGGTCTGAACTGGTAGAGACTGACCAAGGGAGAGATCTTGGAGTCATAGTGGATAACTCACTGAAAATGTTGAGACAGTGTGTGACTGCAATAAAAAAGGCCAACACTATGCTGGGGATTATCAGGAAGGGAATTGAAAACAAATCAGCCAGTATTATAATGCCCTTGTATAAACCTCATTAGGAATACTGTGTGCAATTCTGGTCGCAACATCTGAGAAAGGATATTATAACATTGGAAAAAGTGCAGAAGAGGGCAACTAGAATGATAAAAGGGTTGGGACATTTTCCCTTTGATGAAAGTTTAAAGCACTTGGGGCTCTTTAGCTTGGAGAAACTACGACTGAGGGGTGAAATGATGGAGGTTTACAAGATTATGCATGGGATAGAGCAGGTAGAGAAAGAAGTACTTTTCTCCCTTTCTCACAATACAAGAACTTGTGGGCACGCAATGAAATTGCTGAGCAGTCAGGTTTAGAACGGATAAAAGAAAGTACTTCATCACCCAAAGAGTGATTAACACATGGAATTCACTGCCACAGGAGGTGGCGGCAGCTACAAGCATGGACAGCTTCAAGAGGGAATTAGATAAACATATGGAGGAGAGGTCCATCAGTGGCTATAGCCATGAAGTATAGATAGGAACTCTCAGTCTGGGGCAAGTGATGCACTGTATTCTTGGTGCTTGGTGGGGCAACAGTGGGAGGGCTTCTAGTGTCCTAGCCCCACTGCTAGACCTTCTTTTTTTGTTTTGCTTAAATTTTAATACTACATCAAAAATACCAAAACCAAGCAGAGTATAAATACCAAACAGTAAACACTTTGCTTTAGAAAATTCTAACTACATTGAAGTCTAAATCCAAAAGCATTTTTAAAAAATCATTTCTAATAGACCTTCTGATGGCACTTGGTATATTTGGCCACTGTGTGACAGAGTGTTGGACTGGATGGGCCATTGGCCTGATCCAACATTGGCTTTTTTATGCTCTTATGTTCTTAAAGAGGCAGCAAGGGTCCTTTCCACATTTGTCTGCCACTCCAGATTTTCTCAGTGTTTGAGTTGAGGCAATTTAAGTCCATTGAAGGGTAATGTAATGCAGAATGGAGGAAATAAATGGAATAAAAAGAAGGTTGAATTCAATTTTAATGCAGAATGGGGGGGAAACTAGATTAAAAATGTTAAATTAGATTTTAGTGCAGAATTGCTTGGAGGACACCATGGTGAACATGGATTAAAAGGAGAGTGCAGAAAGGGCCAATGTTAATAGATGCAGTAGGTGGAAAAGACGCCAGACTAGGAATTGAGACAAGTGTTTTTATCATTATGAGATAACACAAAAATCAGCTGGTGAAAGGAGCCTATGATAAAGTCCTACAGTTATGAAGACATGCAATTAAACTTTAGGAACTGTGGCAAATGCATCCTGTTCTATGCAAAATTCAGAAATACAAAAGGGGAATGAAGAAAGTTTCTTAATGCATTCATTCCCTTTTGGAAATGAGAATGGGTAATTTGAAACTGCAAAGTCCAGGGTTCAATTTAGATGAAGAAACATTTGGAAGCCTCATTAATTTATTTCCAAAAAGCTTTCATTCAGATACTTGAACTCTTACCATGTTATAACGGAGACTGACCAAACCAGAAAGCTTCAGACCAAACCAGAAAGCAATGTGTGAGTTATGTTAGTCTTTTGATTTATCTTGATGGTTTCCCTGTTTGACAACAAAAAAAATGGTCTGACCATAGTAAAAAGGGAGGGACCAGTTCTTTAGTTAAACACAGAATGCAGCACCCATGATATTATTTTGAAAACAGAAGGCACACATTAGTGTGTCTTGATGGGCAAGTGAGTTGGGGAACATGCTTCAGTGAGCCAGTGTTTGTGTGATCAGTTTGAAATTGGTCTGGAATATAGAAGTCAGTAAATGGTCAGAAATTCAACAGTTTAAAGTTTTGAAATAACTTTTTAGTAGAGATGTATGCTTTTTTATTTAATTATGTTGTCATTGTGAGCATTTTTGTTTCATCCATTTTCATTGCTGCCTGGTGTTCTGATTTGTTTCTTTCTTTAGCCACTCTTATCCAGCATTAGTATACCATTTCTGTGCCAACTTAATACAAAAAGTAATTTAAAAAATATATATACCGTATTAAACAAGAAAAAATGATACACAGAAACTGAAAATAGCATGAAAATAAAGTCTTTTGGGCTCTGTTTGCACAAGTAAAATAATAATGACAAGGTTCGAGTTAAAATGGTAGGACTACAAAGTTCAGTTGAATCCTTACTTGTTGCTTACAAAGTTAGTGAATGTATCAGGCACATCCATAAATGTAAACTAGGGTTCCCAGCCTCTAGGTAGGACCTGGAGATCTCCTGGAATTACAAGTGATTTCCAGATGACAGAGAATGGCTGCTTCAGTGGGTGGGCTCTATGGCATTATGCACTGCTGTAGTCACTGCCCCTACCTCCCAAACCCTGCCTTTCCAAGCTGCACCCCCAAATCTTCAGGAATTTCCCAGCCAACTGGCACTATTTCTTGCTTTTCCTCTACCTACTGCTTGTCACCTGTCTCATCTTCCTTCTCAGGAACCAGGAAACCTGCATGGCGGAATGCTGTTGCCTTTATTTTCAGCCTTACTAGCAATAAATGACTGGCTACAAAAGACTTTCACCTCAAAAGATGCTCTGCCTAGTCTTAGAGCACCCACATATATCATCTGTAAGTGGTCATAGATTTATCTAATTTGGTTCCAAGAGGCTTGGCTGCCTGCATACCTCTCATACACAAAAGGGACTGAGAGAATAGGTAACCTTGACAATGAGCATTGCTATTAGAATGTGTCACCTTTCCTCTGGAAATGTTTATTCAAGGCAATTTGCAACAATATAAACATTTCATAGGAGAGCAGCCAATCCTAAATATGCTCCCTGCTCCAAATGGCCCTTTTTAATGACATCATAAGAACATAAGAGAAGCCAATGTTGGATCAGGCCAATGGCCCATCTAGTCCAACACTCTGTCACACAGTAGCCGAAAATACCAGGTGCCATCAGGAGGTCCAGCAGTGGGGCCAGGACATTAGAAGCCCTCCCACTGTTGACCCCCCCCCCCCCAGCCCCAAGAATCTTACAGAGCATCACTTGCCCCAGACCGAGAGTTCCTATCTATACCTTGTGGCTAATAGCCACTGATGGACTTCTGCTCCATATACTTATCTAATTTCCTCTTGAAGTCGTCCATGCTTGTAGCCACCACCACCTCCTGTGGCAGTGAATTCCATGTGTTAATCACTCTTTGGGTGAAGAAGTACTTCCTTTTATCTGTTCTAACCCGACTGCTCAGCAATTTCATTGAGTGCCCACAAGTTCTTGTATTGTGAGAAAGGGAGAAAAGTACTTCTTTCTTAACCTGCTCTATCCCATGCATAATCTTATAATTATCACTTAACTGCATGCAAGAAGAATTTCAAACAGTGATTGAGTGGTTTCCTAATAAATGAAGATTCTCGGATATGGAACCATAATTACATTCCATTTAAGAAAAAAAAAACCATATAGTGAAACTAAATGTATCAATCTAACTTCTGCACAAAAGGCAGTTCTGTCAAAGCAGCACAGTACTGGCAAATACCTTCATAAGCAAGCAATAATGTTACTTCAGACTTAATCCAATTACTGTTTTCCCTCAAATATCCCAACAAAATGAAGCAAATATGATATTTTTCAGAACAGGCTGATGCTTAAGGCAAGAAACTGGCTGTGTTGGCATTTAAAAAATGAAAAATGTGAGGTCGCCTAAATAAATAAATTCTTATGTTTATAATCCTACAGTCACAACTGATGTACAGAACTGATATCTCTGAGGAAACAAAGGGAAAACTCTGGAAAACTATACAGTTCAGTTATGTGGGCATATTTTTGTACAGGGTATGAAAAAGATATAATATTTTCCAAATACATCCTGAAATGAAGAAATCAGATTTGTGGCTTGTGTTGCCATGCAAGCCTATCAATGTGTTTTTATGAACTGTATGGACTGTGCAAAGGGACTGTATAACATGGAGACCTGGGAATACCTGTTGAGACTGCACACCTGAAAGAGGGACACCTTCCTTTAGTGTTGCTGCAACAGTGATGGTCCAGAGTCACCTTCCGTCTTGCCTGCTGTGAGATGAAGCAGTTCCATAAGCCTGCACCAAGCCTCAGATGCCATGCCATGGAAAATCGTGAGGACAGAGAACTCCAGACGCCGTTAGGAGTTTCTTCAAACACATGTAGGCAACCCCCCCCTCCTCCAAGCCAGCAAAGCTGCACGTAGCTCTGAGACTTCAATAATAGTTGCTTAGCAACTAATTGCTCAACCATCAGCAAGCCGACTAGGGCCATCAAGAGACAATAGCCCTAGCCTGATGATTCAATCACTCTTCATCCAGGTGCCAGTCCTCAGTCTAAGTTTTTAGCTCTCAATATTGACCACTCCTTAGTCCCCCTCCCCTCTTCCAGTCAGCCAATAGTATGTTTTATGGGACGGACTAACAGAAGGTGTAACAGGGGGATGTGGCCAGCCTAGCCTGCCCCCACACATCACGTTATAAAAGATGCTGACCGACCACATGGTCTCTCTCTTACCCTCTCCACGACCCCTATCGAAGCTTTTAACCCTCTTATGTCCAGCTTGCTATCCACATACCCTACCTCCATCTTTAACCTCTAGTCTGCAGCTAGAGTCCATGTGGTTCTGCCGGTTCAGAGCACGTGTTCTCCATTTTCTATTTCTAAACCCCTCCATTCTTCCATTGGAATGGCTCGATCAATGAGGACAGGTAAATATCACCCAACCAACGAATGTCCTGCTAATGCAACTGTGTTAAGGATCTATCTTTATTTCTGAGAATTAGTATAAATGTGTGTGTGCTTGTGTATTGTTTGAATGATAAATATTCTCCAGTAAAAAGACATTATACTATACTGAATGTAGTCTCTGTGTCTGTTCTGGTACTTACAGCAAAGGTGGGACTTCTGTATAAATTGGTGTGAACCCTAATTTGCCTATTGCCAATTAATAATCATAACTTCCCCTAGACAAGGCAATTTGGCTAACACTTGGGTTTACCTAGGTTTATTAAATGACTAATCTGAGAAACTTATTAAAATCTACTGAACCTCTTTTTCTCACACTTTCTCTTTCATGCGGCTTAAGTTAAAACAGCAGTCCCATAAAAGCCCCTTACATAAGGGCAACTGCTCAACACAGTCAATGCTGCCATGTCTCACCTTTCATTGCCTGCAGGGAGCTTAAGCTGAGAGGTGCTGAGTCCCACCCACTCTTCCCTCCGTGCTGTAGAGCAGCTAGGATTCCTTGCTGCTGCCCAACATGAAGGGAGATCCAACCATGCCCGTTTCTAGAAGTACTGATACATGGCTTTCAGTGAACTTCCTTCATTCTTAGATGCCTTGGGATGCTCACCAAATTTTGCTATCCATATATTGCAGAGTGCACAGACTGGATCTGTGGTCTCACCCTGTCACATGTGCCAGTGTAGGAGTGCATGGGGAAGTCTTGAAGTGGCTTGCCTCATTTCTCCATGGTCGGGGACAAAGGGTACAACTAGGAGAGAAATTGTCAATTAGGCATTCACTATGTGGGGTCTCTCAGGGGGCAATCCTCTCTCTGATGTTCTGTAACATCTATCTGTGCCCCCTCACCCAACTGGTGCTGAATTGTGGGCAGGGCTGTATGCTGATGACACCCAGCTATGTCTGTTGATGGGCAACCAGCCAGATTCCTCCCCAGCAAATCTGGCCAAGGGTTTGGAGGCTGTGGTGGGATTGTTGAAGCAGAGACGGTTAAGACTGAACCCAACCAAGATAAAGGTTCTGTGCCTGGGGAGGGGGGAACTCAGGGTTGGGGTGCCATCTCCTGGCTCTTGACAGTGTACACTCACTCTACATAGGGCTACCCTTGATTCTGACCCGGAAACTCCAACTGATCCAGAATGTGGCAATGCAAGTCCTTATGGGGACTCCACACATAGTAGACATTCAACCTATGCTCCGTGAGCTGCACTGGCTTCCAGTTAAGTACTGGATCAGGTTCAAGGTTATTGTAATAACCATTAAGGCCCTAAATGGTTGGGGACCCATGTATCTTCATGATCACCTCTCCTGGTATATCCCCTGAAGGACATTACACTCAGCATATAAGAATTTGCTGGTGGTCCCCAGCTTGAGAGACATCTGGCTGTCCTCAACTAGGGCCAGGACATTCTCGACCCTGGCCCCAACCTAGTGGAACTCACTGCTAAATGACATCCCTGCCCTACTGAACTTACAGAGTGTGTAAGGCAGAGGTAGTTTAAAAAGCAAACCAAATAAATAAATAAATGTGTACTGTCCAGTTAGGATTAGAGATGTAAAATTTCTAGAAATTTTGAAACTCAGAAAAAAAATCCAGTTTTTTCCGTTTTTCCCCAGGAAAAAACGGACATTTTTGGAAAAATTTAGAAAGAAAAAAAGCTACATTAACACTTCTTTTTTCTTTTCCTGATTGAAAGTCATTATGTTACTTTAGGAACATAAAATATGACTATGGACATTTTTATTTGGCATGAAATTATCGCAACTAGCATATTAATTAATTGATTGAGTGATCACATTTATACCCCACCCTCCTCAGGGCAGCTCACAGTCAGTACATAAAATACAGTTAAAACCACATAAAACCATATAAAATAATTCCATTATTAATACCGTTTTATAAAGTGCTGAAGATAGTTACTCAAGATGGCTTATTTCAATGTACTCTCTAAAAATCTTTCTGCTCAAGATCTGCTCAAGATCTTTCTGTGGCTCAGGCCAGGACTCTATAATGGTGGTGGCACTCTAGCTGAAAGCCTGGCAGAAAAGCTCTGTCTTGCAGGCCCTGCGGAACTGCAAAACGTCCCGTAGATCCCTGGTCTCCTCCGGGAGCTTGTTCCACCAGGATGGGGCTGCCACTGAGAAAGCCATGGCCCTGGTAGTAGCAAGCCTGGCCTCTTTTGGACCCGGGAGGGTCAATCAATTTTGAGACCCCGACCGAAGTGCTCTCTGGGGTATATATGGGGAAAGGCAGTCCCCTTAAAAATATAGTGTATCCAAACAATTATTACAAACAGAATACCCACCCACATGCAGAAATAAAACTGCAACCTTTTTCTTTTCTTGTGACAATAGCACCTCCTAATTTGAAGGCACGGAAAAAACCCGGAAAAACCCGGAAAAAAAACGTTTCCCCCCTATTTTTTTCCCTAAAGCCATTTCCCCCCCCCCATTTTTTTCAATTTTCCCAAAAAATCGGAAAAATTGAAAAAATAAAAGAAAAAATGGATTATGGAACATTTTATTTTAACATGATCAATAAAATATTTTAAGACAAGGTGTTCAAATATTTTCCAAATCATTTCTAAAAAATATGTATGATTTCTGTGCACTGTGCACTAATTTCTGTGCACTGAGCACAAGCAAGTCCTAGGTTACAAACTGAACTCTCCAGTGCAAGATCAAGATGCATTTCTTCCTTTAGGAGGTGCTATTGTCATTTCTTTTTTCAATTTTTCCAATTTTTTGGAAAAAAACAAAAAAAACCAGAAAAAAATGCCCCCCCCCCGAATTTTTCCAGTTTTTTTTCCGGGCCTTCACATCTCTAGTTAGGATCAGGATCATGGTAAACATGGAGAAGGAGTTTCATCCATCTTTCTTGCAACATTTCCCTGTCTTGAAACCGTCCTAGGAGAGGCCCTATTGAGCCTGTTGGGTAACCCACACGTATCCCAGGGAGCATGTGGGTTTTCTCCAAATAGTGCCTCTTGAAATTGTTTCACGTCTAAAGTCCCTTCACTCCTGTGCTATGGTCCTGATGTTAATCAGGTTCTCCACACAAAGGAATTGAGGAGAACTTGCAACTTGGGATTGTGTTATGTCTAACCCAAGGTGGGGACCGCAGGTCAAGCTATGCACTGCATAATTTTTGAAGAAGCTAATCATCATTTTTTAATTTTTACTCTGGCTAGAGACCTCAGAGGTTGCAAGTGGACCCCTGAGAAAGCCCAAGGATGACAATCAACAGCAAGGTATGAAACAGGAAAGGTACTTTAGCAATTCCTTGCTAGACTAACAGAATACCAGCAGGCTGATCTGCTAGGCAATAATTAAACAGAGAGGGAGCAATCATTAAACAGAGAGGGAGGGAGGGAGAGGTGGCAGCAAAGTTTGGAATTGTCTGCCTCTTACTGAGGTATTCTTATTGAATGCCCTTGTCAATACATGGACCTTGTGCTTCCCAACTCCAAGATGAAACCAGACATGACAAAGGTCCATCTTAAGCTAAATCTCTGCTGTTCTTTGGCTTCCAACTAGCAGCTGGTAAAAATATAACTTAATATCTTTCACAGGATGGTTTATCCCAAGTTTCCACTCTATTTTGCTGAAAACAGAGAGTGCTATATATTTAGTGGTGACTTGGCTAAAATAATCTTTGTACGTATGCATCTTTAACAATTCACTTCGGCCACAGCAAAGAAAGATGAAGATGATTACAAGGCCATGAAACCACAGTTCTTAAGTACATTGACAGCTTACTGCTGTACATAGAAATTTAGTATATTAATGTTAACAATGCCAATGGATATTTTATGATATTATTATCTTTGTAGTTAACTTATTATTTCCTATCTCCTTGTTTGTCTGTCATTTGATTCTGGCTTGTAACATGGGCTGAGTTTGATATGCTGGCTCACTTCAGACATGGTATGAAACCATGGTTTAACTAAACTGCCTGTGGTTACTGTGCTTGTCTAAACATGAGCTAATTCACTATCTTTAATTAGGGTCTATTAAACCAAGGTTTGAAACCATGGTTTGAAGCTGTTTGAGTAACCACAAGTAGGCTTAACTATGGTTTTGCTTGACCACAAACATCTGATCTTAATCCTGTTCCACATCACCATGCTTGTTACTTTTCAAAGAAACCCCTGGCTATTGTGAAGGTGCTGAAACCAGCATTTTCAAGAAAAAAACAAGGATTGGAATGACCTCCTGCAAGCTGAATCCCAGGTTTCACAAACTAAGCATAGTTAATATATAGTATGGCTTCATGTTATGTTTGAACAGAGACATTGTTTGATGTTGAAGTGATTCTTTAGGAATATATAAATGAAAAAGTAATATTTTTCTGGGGTTAACTTCTAAATACATAGTGACTTGGAATCAGTTTTGTTATTTGTCCTGAATATCTGACTGTGTACATTAGCCATGGACAGCAGAGGTTTTCTGAATCTTGTTGTTGTTGTTGTTCAGTCGCACAGTCGAGTCCGACTCTTTGTGACCCCATGGACCAGATCATGCCAGGCCTTCCTGTCTTCCACCGTCCTCTGAAGTTTGCTCAATTTCATGTTCATTGCATCTATGACACTGTCTAACCATCTCATCCTTTGCCGTCCCCGTCTTCTTTGACCTTCAATCTTTCAATCTGAATCCAAGGATCTTTAACGAATTGGTCTCATTATCATCTTCTTCTGGTAATATTTGAAATGTGAAAGCCATGTAGGAAAGGTGAGTGCTGTATTCATTCCTTGTGCCAGTGCCTATCAGGTCACAAGGAAGAAGCACTGAGGGAGACCTGTGCTTCTCCCTTGGTTTTCTGCAGCTTATCAAACACTTATTGGAATAGCACTGGAAGTAGCAACCATACTGCTCGGGTAACAGGGGAAATGGCCCAATATTTTATCTAGATGAGCTCTTTTTACCACACACCGTTGCCTTCATTTTCTTTCACACCTTATACTTCAAGAAGAGGAAGTCCACTCTCCAGTCCTTCTGTGTGTCCAAGATTTAGACAGCTGGTCACATAGGTATATTTTAAACATTACAGCCCTCTTGCTTTTGCTGCCTTCTTGCTTAGAGCAGATGAAGATGGACAAGCCTGTGTTCTCCTTCACTACCACTCCAGCCCCAAGCTATAGGAAGAAAACTTTCTCCCAACCTCTCAGTCTGAAAACTAATCCTGTGGTAGAGTGCATGCTACTCATCTGCCCTGGGTGTTCTTAGTCCCTGAGAAGGTCAGTGTGTGTGTGTGTGTGTGTGTGTGTGTGTGTGTGTGTGTGTGTGAGAGAGAGAGAGAGAGAGAGAGAGAGAGAGAGAGAGATGTGGAGTGGAGCCCCCCACCCCTTTCCCTGGCTCCCCTGTTTCTGTGTTAACTAGCTCTGTGCTACCTGCTCAGCACCAGCTCTGGGCTGAATGATATGAACAACCTTTGCATGAGTGAGATTCTCTAAAACAGTCAAGTCACACCTCAGTTCAGTTAATGAAAATGTAGCTTTAAGAGCTAAGCATAAAATCCTACTAGACACAAAAAACTGGGAAATAGTCAAAAGACAGACACTAAGCAAAATATCAGAAAGGTTTAATGCTAAATTAAGCCTATGCTTACAATAGGAACTTCACTTTTCCCTCCTGTAGCACAGGGAGGTAAAAACCTTTGGACAAGACTTCCTTTCTTAGTGATAAGGAGTCATGCTTGGCTGCTCATTTTAACCCTTTCATTGTAACTGAGGAGGGCTTGAGACCAATGAGAGCACTGGGGGGTGGGGATAGCAGAAACCTTCCTCCTCAAATAAATTTTGTCCAATCCCTCCAGATCTTGGATCAATACGATTTAGGATGAGATATTGAAAATAATTCTCCCTGGCCCTGTGGCAGTTTCGCCAGATGACTGCAGCTGATTCGGGGGCCTGTATCTGCTTCTCAGCTAGGGTTATCAACCTCCAGGTAGGGCCGGGAACTCTCTTGCTTTGACCATGCGGACTTTTGTTGGCAGGGTGATGTCTCTACTTTTTATCATGCTGTTTAGGTTCGCCATCGCTTTCCTCCCAAGGAGCAGGTCCCATGGTCCCCCCCCAAAAACCCCTTCTCCCAGGTTCCACTCTCAAATCTCCAGAAATTCCCCCAAGTCAGAGTTGGCAACCCTATTCTCAACCCATTTGTTGCCCCCCCCCCTGTAATTTAAGATTTTAATGACCCTCCTCACAAAACAAGCCTGTGATTTTTTTTCAGGGCTTCACCCCTTCCACTGCAGAACTGTAGCATGGACAGGTCTTCAGCATTGCTCCTGAGCGAGATGATGCTTTTTGTGCTGACCTGCTGTGAACACGTGAATGAGGGCCTTCAAGCATTACAGCAGCACAGTGGAATAAATTCATGGAAGAGCAGTGTTAATGCATTACTGTAATGTTGAAAGGTATGTCATCTGAAGATAAAATAGAGTCATGTTTGACAGCATTTCTTTTCCTCATTCACTCCAGCCTTTCATGTGGTTTCCCATGATTATGTAGGCAGATCTGAGGTGATTTAAGAGGCTGTTGCTTCAGGATCTCACCAGTAAGTGCTTAAGAAGGTTGCAAACAAGAAACTGCTGTTCTGTCCTGGCTAAACTGAGGGGTACATGTTGGTTCAGCATCTAGATCTGCTCAGCTTGTTGATTTCTTTGCTGAGACCTCTAAATGAGGACCTTCATTCTTACAAGACTGTAAAGATGTACATTTTCCTTTCAGGGGAAACCAGATGGGAGACAGACTAGCAGTTTATTTCATAAGCGGCTGAGCAACTACTGTACGAGAACCGTTATACTTTTGGCATAGTTATATTTGAGCCAGTAACCCACAGACTGCAAGGCCATTATGATTCCCCTGACTCATCTGGCCTCCTCAGTGGTTCCCCTTGGATGCAATCTGATGTTGCAATGAATTGCAAAATATGGGTGTTCCAAAGCCAGAATGAATGCTTTACAGACATTTTACTTCACATGGTTTCATGCTGGTCTCTCTGTGCTGCTTGTTGTGGCTATGTAGCCCGACATCCTTCAAGCTCTCTTTTGCAATTCCTTACAAACATCTGTCCGATTTCTCATCACAATCAGCCAGCATTCAAAGATTTTTCAGCCAATTCTCTAACTCATTATATATTATTAAAATTCAAAACCACAATCTGACCCAGTTCTGTTGAAGAGCAAAACTAACTTGATTCAGGGAGGGTTACTCTGTGGGAGGCTAATGTGTGTCAAGACACCAAGTGTTTGTGTGGGGAGGGGGCTGGACTTGATTATGCTTCCCACAGTGGAGCTTTCTGGTTCTATGACAACGATTCTCTCCATCACTAGAATGACTGAATATACTTGATAAAATGGTAGATGGCTGCATTGTGCTATTAAGGAGCAAAGGTCTGTTTCTAAGGATTTTTGTATCAATAGCATGGAAAGGGCTGAGGTAAAGTCCTTCCCCTGAAGGTAAGACTCAATGAAACTTCAGTCAGACATTGTCCCTCCATAATTGGAAACTTACAGAATATTGCTAGAATTTCCACTGCTGCCTACGCGTCATTCCATTTTGCAAACGTGTGTCCACGTTCTTATCGGCTTCCAGTTATACCTGACAGGGAAACAGCTGGAGTTCTTTCAGCAGTAACAGAATGCTGAAGCAAAACACGAATGGACAATGATATCTGAATGCTGGAAGGAAAGATCGACACCCACATCGTAACACAGAACAGCTGCCTAATAGGCTTGTCAAAATTTCGTATTAATTATATGAGGAAGATGGGAAGAGGCTTTTTTAATTTTCCAGACAAAAAACAGGCCTCCTGCTCACTTTTAATGAGCAAATTAAAAACAAGGGATGTGCAAAATACATAAGGAATGTTGTCTCACTACAAACACAAGAGATCTGTTTTCAGCCTAACATAAACACCAATCTGTGTCTTGCAGAAACATGTACAGTAATGTAAGACTCAGTGATGTCCCTGCTGATGTTTACAGCTGTACTCTGGTCTGTGGAAATGTAGAGAATCAGATGGTGGGTCCGCCTGGCTCCCCTGGCTCTGAGACAGGGAGAGAGAGAGAGACAGACTACACAAGCGCCACCTCACTTCCAAAAAGATAATAGCAGCATACAGGAATTTCAAACGTATTTGCCTACCACATCCTGTGTTCAAAGAAAGCATTTTGTTGTCAAAGATTATGTGCAAACATTGGGGGTATGAATCTTTTGCTAGAGAATTTGTTAATGTTTAGAAATGTTTAGGAACAAAGTAGGCTACCTTTTTAAATAGTTTTTTATTTGCATCATAAATTATTATTACATTACTTTACCATCCCAATTCTCTTATGATACGTTTTCCCCCTTTTATATCCCCCCCCAAGGTGGCCATCACATGCTACAAATTAAATTTTTAACCATGAGCACATTTTTTTCAATTTTTCAAGTATAACGGAATTAGCTTCTCCATTATTTACCCACTGAAAGTATATAGACCATTTCTTTTTTATCTCCTTCATTTTTCCATCCCATACCTTATTTTGTTTAATACATTCCAATATATCTGACTGGATATATTCGTATAAATAATTGTTCCATCTATCTAAAGACCACTTCAAACTCTCCTTCCAACCATATGCAATCACAGCATGCGCTGCTAGTAACATTGCTTTAAAAATATCCTGATTTCGTCTCTCAATATTACCATTTCCCAGTATCCCCATAAATAATAGATCTCCATCTATTTTAAGATCCACTTTACATAACCCTACTATCTTTCCCCGTACCTTTTCCCAGAAATCTCTAACCCTTGGGCATTCCCACCTGGAACAAAGTAGGCTACCTCAGATCTTTTTTTTCCTTTTTTTCTTTTAATCTCCTGAATGTAACAGTTGCCAGTCAAGTCCTGGGGAGCTGTTTTTTCTCCCAATCTCATTGTCCTCACCATTGGTTTTATTACAGCTTCAATCCTCTGCTTTATTAACTGCCATTTGCTACTGGGGGGAGGGAATGGGACTCACAGTGCAACAACTGGTAATCACTGTTATGTATTGGGGCTGGAACATTCCAGGGCTGTGTACCAGAGACTGGCTGAGCTTGGAGCTCTAGAACAATAGCCCACCAGGACCAATGAGAAACTAATGTTATGTAAATAGCCTATTGTTGGGTGTTGGGTGTGTTTGGGTGTGGTTTATGCATGCTATTTAAACAGGGCTGTTGCCCTGAGGTTTCAGTATTGTATCTGCTGAACCACTTAATAAAGTAGAGCTGTTCACTGCAATGTGTCTTGAACCCAGTATTTAATAATTACATTATGTATTTTCTACTTCCAGATATTACAAGGAAGAGTGAAAATAAGACACAGTGCTACTGCTTTCAGTGGTCGCACCATCTTTACTACAACACTAAATGCTGACCCAAGAGTGCCTGAATTGTCTTTGTTACATTATATCTACTGTTATGGGAACTGCTGTTCCACAGGTTCATCCCACACCAAGGATATAACTCTGGTCATGAAAGCACAGAGGCTTATAATCACATACATAGGACTAGGATTGCCAGACCCCCCCCCCAATGGAGGTGGGGATCCCCCACCACCAAGCCTTGCCCCCCAACCATCAATCAGCTGGCAGGTGGGGGCACTTACCTGGAGAAAGAGAAAGGCCCAGGCTTCATCATTGGCATTGCACAGGAAGTGACATCATCATACCAGCAACATCCAGGTGATACTCTGGCATTTGGGCAAAAGCTCTATGGCAGAAGTGGGTTTTTAGCATAGAGTTTTTGCCCAAATACCAGAGCATCGCCTGGACATTGCTGGTGTGATGGGGTCACTTCCTGTGCAATACTGGTGACAAGGCCTGGGCCTTTCTCTTTCTCCACGTAAGTCTCCCCATCCTCTACTGGTTGCCAGGAGGGATCTGGCAACCCTACATAGAACAGATAATATGGGTCCATCCCAAGGGTGCAGATTCCATGGAAAAGGCCTCCCATACTCTAGTCTATCCATATAGATGCAGGCTTTGAAATGTATCAGCAGCACTGTGCGATATTCCCATGGAAAAGCAGGTCCCATGTTGTATCCAAGTTGAGTTGCTAGGATGCAAGCTGGAGAAGTACCCAGTTTTTAACAGCCTTTGCATTTCCTTTTGCCCCAGATTTGTCTAAACAAATCTTATCTCTGTGAATTGACTGTCCAAAAGCTCCTGCTTGTGTACATGAAGAAGTCTGTATTTGTTATGTATTAGGATTGAATAATTCCTGACTGAATCACCCCAGAGGCTGGCTGAGCTTGGAGCACAAGAACAATAGCCCACCTGGACTCTGGAACTAACCAATCAAGAAGTAATGTTATGTAAATAGCCTATCACTGGGAGTGGGGTGTGTTTGGGTGTGGCAATTGCATGCTATTTAACAGAGCTACGGCTCTGAGGTCTTGTTTTGCTCTTGCTGAAATCACAAATAAAGTTGAACTGATCACTAGACTTGAGCCTGCTCATCCATGGAACCCACTATTTAACAGTACTTATACCTGTGTATTTGTACACACACCCAAATGTATACACCTGGTAAATGTTTTGTTTCAAACGGAGCTACGATTGGTTTAAAAGGTTGCTTGTGATCTTGCTTCTGATCAGCTAGGGAGAGAGAAGAGAAGGAGCCTGACTGGTCTTTGAGTGGTAGCCTTGTTTCTGCTTCATTCTGTCTTTGTTGTGGATTTGTAAATATTGGTATTGTAATGCACATCCTTTTGAAACTACAAAACTAGAGTAATTTAAACAAGCACTTGATCTATGCAGTTCAAATCTTGCAACTGATGAGTAGTCTGGGTCCCTGCAAATTATATGTGAAATAGGTAAGGTGCTGCATAAGTGCATGATCTTCATTGTTCCAAAGAATCAACAAAAAAGTACTGCCATGTTGTTGTTGTTGTTGTGGGATTCAAGAATGTCTAGGTGAAAATTCAAGTAAAGACTTCTTCTCTAACTGCAGTGTTGCCATGCAGCCACTTTAAACGGCATCATGAAAGACTCTTAAATATGACTGTGTTGTATAGTGGGTTCGACACATGAAAGATCACAGAGATGGTGTGATGCAAGAGGGGCATCGAAGAGACCCTCGATCTAGAGGATGTGATGCACAGGGGCTGGATCATCATCCACCTCTGGCAAGGGAAGGCGGCTGAGGGCATCAGCATGTCCCATAGCCTTCCCCAGGCGATGCTGCAGGGTGTAGTTATAGCCCAATAGGAAAATGGACCACCGGAAGACCCGTGGGGAGAGGACTTGCGGCATCCAATGGTCTGCGGTGAAGAGGCCGAGGAGCGGGTGGTGGTGATGGTGAAGGGCCGGCCGTAAACAAAATCATGGCATTTTTTTATGCCAGTGACTATCGGCAGTCCCTTGCGATTGATCTGGGTGTAGTTGCGTTCAGCCGCTGACAGGGTGTGTGAGTAGTAAGCGATGGGCACTTCTCTCCCGTCCAAGAGGCGATGTGCCAGCACCGCGCCAATGCCATAGGGGGACGTGTTGCATGCCAGGACCACGGGCAATGACTCCTCAAAGTGGGCTAGGACAGAGTTCAAAATGAGGAGAGTTTTGACCCCCCCCCCGGAAAGTGTTGGCTTGGCACGGGCCCCACGTCCAGGGAGCCTGCTTGTCCAACAGTTGATGCAGGGGTTCGGCTACCGCCACCTTATGGGGAAGAAAGGCATGGTAGAAATTAAGCAGACCCAGGACTGCCTGAAGCTCGGCCTTTGACTTGGGTGGCAGCACCTCCACAATGGCTTTTACCTTGTCTCTGGCTGGGTGCAGACCTTCCACGTCCACAGTATATCCCAAAAAGTCCACAGAAGGTACCCCAAGAAGACACTTCTGCCTCTTAACCTTTATGCCGGCGTCTTGGAAATGCTGGAGGACAGTGCGGAGTAGGGAGGCGAACGCGGCCGGCATGGCTGCGGCGATCGTCATTTCATCAAAGAATGGGGTGATGCCTGGTATCCCTTTTAGAAGAGAGTCCATTAACTGCTGGAACAGGCCTGGGGCCACGCTCACCCTGAACTGCAGCCTCTTCACTTTGAATGCTTCCCCTGTGAGTGACTATGGTCTGTGCCTCAGCGGTTGCCTCATCGACCGGCAGCTGCTGGTAAGCCCGGGCCAGGTTGAGTTTCCCAAAGATCGTAGCCCCTGCCAAGGTGGCCAGAATGTGGCTGACTACAGGGACCGGGTAAGCGTGGTCCCATAGCACTATATTAAGGGTGCATTTGTAGTCCGCACAGATGCGGACATCCCCATTTGGTTTTATGGGCATGACTATAGAAGTCTCCCACGCTGCATGCAAAACTGGTTCCAGGACTCCTTGGGCCACAAGACAATCCAGTTCTGCGTCGATCTTGGACCTTAATGCAAACAGAACAGTCCTGGAGCGCATCCTTATGGGGGCCACCTTGTAGTCCAGCTGTAGGGAGACTGGGGGGCCCGTGTAGCGACCTAAGATTCCATCGAATATGGACAGAAACTACCAGCATATGTCCTAGAAGTCATGTGCCGTGCAAAGCTGCACCCCCTCGATTGATATTCCCAGGGGTGTGAACCAGGCTCAGCCAAAAAGGCTGACTAGGTCGCCCTCAACCACAATCAGGTCTAACAGGCCGTTGAATCATTTGTACTGGACTCTGAAACTTCTTACCCCTTTAATGGGAATGCTATTACATTGGAAGTCTGTCAGGGGTGATGGAAGCAGGCAGCCGCCCCCCCCCCCCCGGCCCCAGCTTTTTGAGGGTCACCTTGTCTTTTTATGGAGGTGGCGGAGCAAGAATTGAGATCCATAAGGCAGGGGGACCCCTCTATATTGACCCGTACTTGTATTTTGGGGGCGGAGGATTGGCTTGGAAGCCACAGAACCTGCTCTGATGAAGCACTGGTAAGGAGACAGAGGTCCTCGTTTGCCACTTCATCCTCAAAGTGGGTGTCTGCTTTGCAGCATGGTTGAGGTTGGGCCTGGGACCCCTTTAAGTGCCACAGAACCTGCTCTGATGAAGCACTGGTAAGGAGACAGAGGTCCTCGTTTGCCACTTCATCCTCAAAGTGGGTGTCTGCTTTGCAGCATGGTTGAGGTTGGGCCTGGGACCCCTTTAAGTGGCAGACTCAGGCGATGTGGCAGCTGCGGCATGTGACATCCCAGAACCTGCAGGATTTATGCCACTCCCCACAGCTGGCACACTCCTGGGCTGATGAGTTGCTAGGTGTGCTCCCGGGACATCGGCGCCTGGCAGGTGGCTGTGTATTATGCATGTCTACCTCTCCCTCCTGATCCCTGGGGCTGATGCTCACCAAGTGTGCAGCAGAGGTTGACAGGTTGGAGCTCTCCCATGCGGTGGCCGTTGCGAGGGCTGAAGCAAGGGTGACTCTCTTGCCCTCGATAATGCGCCTCTGTAATTTCTCCTCCCAGAGACCGCAGACAAAATGGTCCCAGAGGGCGGAGTCTAGATGGGCCCCGAATTTAGTTGGCCATGAGACGGTGGAGCTCGGCGATGAACTCTGCAGTGGTTTCTCTGCCCTGCTGGCTCCTCTGATGGAAAACCACATGGCACATCATCTCCAATGGCTTCGGGGTATAGTGGTTCTGGACTGCCTGCACGATTTCCTCAAACATGCAGTTGTCTAGTTCTTTGGGGAGAGCAAATACTGGTCCAATTCCACAATGGCGGGCCTGCAGGACCCCAAAATCAGGCCCTTCTTCCGGGCTTCGTCCATCACTTGGTAGAAGATGAGGATGGATTTGAGGTTGGTGACCCAAGTTCCCCATTGCTGCAGACAGGCTGGATCAAAAGGAGGTACCAGCCCAGATCCCGGAGCAACTGCCACAGTTCTTGTCAGTTGTGGTTGGGAGGAAGCGGCTTACTCACCCTCAGTGCTCATCGATTGAGCGTAGGCAGTGGCGCGTTGTCTTCCCCGGAAGCTCTGACAGCCTGGCCAGCTCAGCGGGATCCCATCCTTGTCGCCATTGTTGTGTAGTGGGTTCAACACATGAAAGATCACAGAGATGGTGTGATGCAAAGCATGGTTTACTGGACAGAGCTAGAACAATTTACAATGGGCCAGGCAGCCCACTATATACAGTACCATAAAGACACCCCTAGGTACCATTGGTGGGTTTAAACTTCCCACCATTGGTCCTATTGGTTCCCTAAGGGAGAGTCCAGGAGTCTACTCCCTATTGTTCATTGGACTCAAGCTCAAGTACCTATCGCTGTTGCCTGGTGGCAGTCAGCGGACATAACAGACTGCTTTGCTGAACTGTGCAAGAGTGTATGTCAATGCAATGGACAGTCCTGTAGCCCAAATGCAGTGCCCTTATGCCTGAGCAACATGCCCAGCCAGATGTGGACCCGTGGACTACAAGAAGCCTCTTGCTCCTGCATCTTTGCAGCCATGTCCACACCAGATTGCTGACCAGCAGCCCTGACCTCCAAGAATGCAGAAACAGCTCTTCCTGCCTTAATTACCACAAATGCTGCTATCCTTGAGGGTCTTGTGCCCCCATCAGCAACAGCCTGCCAAAGCTTCTTCTATGCTTCACCGCTAGCCCTGCCAAGGCTTCTCCCCACCACATCAGTGTTGATGGCCTGTGGCAGCAAACCCTGCATGGCCCCCAGCTGCCAGCCCTCCCCCACCTTCAACAAAAGGAAGTCCCGCACAGTTTCCAGCTGCTGGGCTCACCGAGCCTTTCTTCAACAATCAAGGATATTGAGTCCTGTGGAGCTCTCAGCCACTGGGCCCCTCTAAGGCTTCTCCCCCCCCCCTGGGAGGCCTCCAGGAAAGGCTCTGGGAATGGCCCTGGCAGAGGACACTGGGAATCTTTCCAGGCCCACCACCCGCCTTATACATGGCAGTGACAGTCTCTGGGAGTGGCTCTGACCCTGGAACAGCTCCCAGCATCCTCCACCACTACAGCTGGCTCCAGAGACTCTCCTGGAGTCCTCCACCATGCAGTTGGGCCAGGAGTGGCTCCTGGAGTGCTTCACCATGGTGGCCAATCTGGGGCAGCAACCAGTGTGATCTGCTGTGGTGTCCAAGCCCAGAGCATCTCCTGGTGTCTGCTCACACCATGGCCAAGCAAGGAGCCACTCCAGGCATCCACCACCACCACGACCACCACCACCACTGGACAGGGAGCCAGTCTCAGCATCCTCTACCATGCTGGCTGGACCCTAGCTCCAATGGTACGTGTACTGTCTGCACATGTGCAGACAAGGCTTTTTTTATTTCAGGACTATTTAAACTCCCCAATAGATTTTTGCTAAAATAAGGGATTTTTCTGCAAACCTAGAAAGTGCCCCAAGTGTGCAAAAAAATCTCTTTACCCTCCATGTGCCCCCATCTGTGGAAATAAGTATCTGCACATAGGGGACACAGTTGGGAATTAGATATATAGATATAATAGTCAGGTCATTATTCTAGAGTATACTTTTCTGTTTCTAGAGAAACACCCAAGGTAGCGACAGACCTAGATATGATGAGCAGGAGAAAGTTCTAGATATCTGTAGGGGAAAAAATGACTTCTACCCAATCCCCATATTAGCTCAATACTCATCCAAAAGGGGCATCTGCCATTCGTGTATCTGTCTGTAAGGGAAGGGAGTTCTTCCTCTTCCATAAGCATGAGTCTAATGACAGAAGAGAGGGTGGAGTATTTTTGCCCTCTTCACCAACCTCAGTGGAACTTCTAGACCCATGTGGCCCATTAGTCCAAGTAGGCCCCACAACCCCAGGAATCAGTTTTCTCTGACTTGAAAATGACCGCTGGGAGAATGGGAACAAGGAAAAGAGTCACAGTCCTTGTGACCATGGAACACAGGCTCCAATCCATTTTCTTCTCATGTCAAAAATTTTATGTTCAATGAATGATATATATTTGGTTTTGAAATAAGGTTTTGTGTCAGTTGAATGTTTATTTTAAACATGGCAGTGGTTCTACAAAGGTCTGTGAGGTAAAGGTATTGTTTACATTACTGAAATAGGAAAAATGAAGAATAGAGATTCAGCGCACTCCTGGACAATGTTAATTTAATCCTATGTTCTGACTGGCTAGATTCAGCCACTAAATTTATTAGGTTTTATACAGGAATTTGTGTGGAAACTTTTAATAAATGTTGTCTTGAAATGCACATATACAGCGATCTTTGTCACTGTAATGTATAAAAAGTGAATATCCACAATGTATGGAATTTTAAAAAATTATTTAATTCACATTGCATGGTCTTACAGTGTCATCTACCCTAACCCTCAATGAGAATGGCCGGCTACAAATAAAGTAAATAAACAAATATTTAATCTACAGTACATCTCACATTCAGACTTCTTTGCACTGATCCTCCCAAGTATTAGCAATTGTTCGTTAGTTAGTTTGTTTATTAGAAGAAAAGAGAAGAGTTTGGATTTATACCCCGCCCTTCACTCAGAGTGGCTTACAAACTCCTTCCTTTTCCCCTCCTCACAACAGACACCCTGTGAGGTAGGTGGGGCTGAGAGAGGTCTTTCAAGAACTGCCCTTTCAAGGACAGCTCTGACAGAATTATGGCATGCTCAAGGTCATCAGGTCAAATGCCTGATGGAAGAGCCCTGTCTTGCAAATCCCTATGGAATTGAAGTAGGTTCCGCAGGGCCCTGGTTTCCTCAGGGAGCTCATTCTACCAACGTGGTGGTGCCACAGAAAAGGCTTTAGCCTTGGTAGTGGCCAGTCTGGCCTCTTTAGGGCCAGGGAGCACTAGGAAGTTTTGTGTCCCTGAACACAGTGCTCTCTGGGGAACATGTGGGGAAAGGCAGGTATGCTGGCCCCTGACCATATAGGGCTTTATAGGTAAGCACCAGCACCTTGAAGTGAATTCGGTATGCTATAGGCAGCCAGTGCAATGCTTTCAGCGCAGGCTGGATGTGTTCTCGTGGAGAGAGACCCAACAACAGCCTGTCCACTGCATTCTGCACCAGCTGCAGTTTCCGAATTTGGGATTAATTAAGTCTAAAAGTAAACAACAACTTAAATTGATGTATATTAATAATAGCTTAAAACATAATGGATTGGAACATGCAGACTATTTTGCTTGGAAGTGTTGAACACACCCTAAATTACCAAAGTAGTTCATGTTGAACATTTTGGTATCCAGGGGTCATTTCCTGCAGGAGCGCTCAGGAGCGGAGCTCCGGCAGTAAAGAGCCCAGGGGGCGGGCACATGCAACAAGCCCCACCCCCTGCTCCCAGCAGCCCTCAGTCAGAGCAAGAAGCAGCCAGGTAAGTTGCAGAGTTCCCCCTGGCCCCCCAGTCCAAAACAGTCCAGTGGCAACTTTAAGACCAAGTTTTATTCAGGTACAAGCTCTCCCTCCTCTGCGAGGACAGATCTGCACGTCGTCCCCCCAATAGCTAGCAATCCAAAAGAGTCCAGTGGAGCCTGAGCAGTGGGTGTTGCCTTCTGACACACTTCCGGTGATGGCAGGGGGTGTGGCATATGCAAATAAGTTATGCTAATGTGTTATGCTAATGAGTTATGCTAATGAGCTCCTGCACCTCCTTTTCTATGAAATGACCCCTGTTGGTATCTATATACTATTAGTGACATGTGTCTCCTATCTGCGGGTACCTAAATCCACTGATCAGGGCCACACCGATGCTAACAAGATTTTTTTGCAGACTTAGGGAACACCAAGTCTGTAGAAAAATCTGAAATCATAACAAAAATATATTGGGGGGGTTAATTCCCCCCCCATATTAAAAAATATTGTCTACACATGCGCAGACAACACACTTACCATTGGGAGCTGCAGTGGAGCCTGGCAGTGGTGGCTGTGATGGAGCTCGGTGGCTGGGAGCTGCACAGGATTCACTTTCACTGTCACTGTCACTGATGGTGGGGAGAGAACACTTGGCAGGTCCTGTGGCTGGGAGCCATGCAGGGCTCACTGCCATTGACAGGGCAGGGGGGGGAGGCTCAATGAGCTTGTGGCTGGGAGCAGCATGGGCTTGCCCATGTTATAGCTAATGGGAAGAGGGGGAAGAAGCCTTGGTGGGCCAAGCAGCTAGGAGCTGTGCAGGAATCTCCTCCATTGCCATTGATGGGGGAGAAGGCTTGTTGGGCCTGGTGGCTGGGAGCCATGCGGGGCTCACCACTGTTGCCACTGATGGTGGGGAGATGCTTGGTGGACCCAGGCAGGGTTCACCATCACTATTGCTGATGGGCGAAAGAAGCCTGGGCAGGCCCAGCAGGTGGAAGCTGCATGGGGCTCACTGCTGCCATTGTCACCAACAGGAGTGGGGGAGAAATCTTGATGTGTTTGGCAGTCCGGAGGGGAGATACACTGGGCTCACTGTCACTGATGGTAGGAGGGAGAAGCCTTAGTAAGCTGAATTACCAGAGGCCATGTGGGGTTCACTGCTATCATTGCTGATGGACAGAAGCCTTGGCAAGCCTGGTGGTGAAGGGAGGGAAGAGAAAGATGGGGAAAGAAGCTTTGGTGGGTTGAAGCCACTGCTGATAGGGCAGTGAGAGTCATGGTGGCACCAAGGATGGCAGCAGCAATGGGGGGATAATTAAGACAGGGAGAGGAATCTCCCCCGTGAGTATTGCAGGTCCCCACATGTATAATACTAATTTGGAAGAATGTGAATTTTTTTTTTTGCTTTCTTATTTCTAGGCAAGCATCAAAGGTCTTAAATTAATCAACATGACCTGATTAAAACATTGTTTTAATTAACTTCATTTTAATCAGCAGTTACAGATTGTGTGCGATTAGTTGGCAAGTTCAGGTAATCCTCTTTCGCCAACTTTAGAGAATGATCACTCAACAAATTAAGTGCAGTATTGACGGACGAGATGAGAGTGGGCGTGTTCAGGGTGGTATGGCCATAGATAGAAGTGGACTGTACATTAGCAGTGACAGGATCAGATGGTCCCAGGGTGCTGATCTCTCTAGTTGTGTGGGATACCTTTCACTGTGTCCAGTCTGAGGATGTGGACAGGAAATTTGAGACCTACTGCCTGTGGCCCTTGCCCCTCCTAGCTGCTTCAATCTACCAGGAGGAGGCTGGCTGACTGGGTCCACAGACAGTAAATGCCTCCCTGAGAGAGGGTGTGGCCAGTGGTGCATCCACTTCTAAAGAAACTTAGTTTGGACACAGGATAGCGGAATAACTACCTTCCAGGTTTAAGTATACCATTCTTGAGCAAGGTGATTGAATGAGTGGTGGGTAACTTCAGGGATTCCTGAATGAAGTGGATTGTCGAGATCTGTTCCAATATGGTTTCAGGCCTGGTTATGGGACTGAAGGGCTGTGATCAGATGAGCTGTTTGATCTGACGTTGTTGCTACTCCCTTCCAGATTTAAAATGCACATTCAGACAGCATCATCCATATTCCGTTCCCCGGTTGTCAGCCTCTCATTCTCACCAGTCCCAGAATCAGTATTTTGTGACACTAGACAAAGTCCATGGTTTATGGATCCTCTGTTTTCACCCTGCATTTCCAGATGTCTGAACTCTCCATTGCAGTCTGAATCTTCCCTTCTGTTTCTGCTCCTTAAAAAAAAAAGCAGTTAGTGATATGTGCATCATGTGCATAAGCAGATCTCCACAGGGCCATGAGGCACTACTTGTGCATTTATGCACCACAATATTTTGTTGGGATCAAGTGCCCCGGGTGTGTGTGTTTTTGAGCAACAAATTCAAGGAGGGGGAAAAACCCCATTTCTGCCATTTCATGGGGTGGGCTGTAAACAGGACAGGTGCATGGAGGCAGTTTTGGGATGGATGAGGGATAACAAGCTGAAACTTAATCCTGACAAAACAGAGGTGCTACTGGTGGGGGAAAGGTTTGACCCAGGAAATGAGATCTCTCCTGTTCTAGATGGGGTTGTCCTTCCCTTAAAAGAGCAGGTGTAGCTTGTGGGTGTTGCTGAACCCCAAACTCCCGTTTGATGAACAGTTGGCAGTGGTGGCTAGAGGCGCCTTTCTTCAGTTTCAGCTGATGAGGTAGCTGAGGCCCTTCTTGTCTGGGAAAGATCTTGCCACTGTGGTGCATGCCCCGGTTAATATCTAGATTAGATTACTGCAGTGTGCACTAAATGGGGCTGCCCTTGAAGACTGTTCAGGAGTTACAGTTGGTACAGAACACTGTGGCCAAAATTTTGACTGGAATGTATCACAGGGACCATAGCATTTCAATCATGTTTCATATACACTTACTCCCAATAAGCTTCCAGACCCAATTCAAAATGCTGGTATTGATCCAGCATACCTTAAGGACTACCTTCTCCTTTATGAACCTATCAGTCCTCTCTGGTCATCTTTGGCCCTGCTTAAGGTGCCTTTGCCAACTGAAGCTACATGGATGGCAACCTGAGAATGGGTCATCTTGATGGTGGCACAGAAAGTTTGGGACTCCCTCCCCAGGAAGATTAATCTGTCTCCCTCTGTCTTCCACCAGTGGGTGAAGATTGTTTGGTTTGTTTAGCATACCCCCATTAACTCTTATTTGCCCTACCACCATGATTGTGTTGTGTTTGTATGTTTACATGTTTAATCATATAAATGTTTACCATGCCATTTTTATTTTTTAAGTATTTTAATTTTTAGTAGTTTGTTGCTTTATGGACCCTTTGGCAGGAGGAGGTGACATAGAAATGTTTTTAAAATAAATAAATAAAGTTATCTGACTCTAAGCCCCTGAGAAAAGCAAAGACCTACCAATCAAGGCTGGTTCCGGAACTAGATTATTCTAATACGAAAGGCTAGATGTGTGAATTAGATTGAAACTATCAAACCAACAGATACTTCTGAGATCCATTGTTCTTCCAGCAGTCAGACCACCCAGGTTTCTCTACTGAAGATGTTCCCTTGGCCTGAGGTCAGGTAAAACATAGCCAGTGCTGTTCAAATGTGCCATCCATGTTGTAAATTGAAAAGCTATGTCTTATAAAAAAAACACCTGTGGAAATAGAAAGCAATTCAAAACCAGATTTTGTTGCTCAGATGAGAAAATAAGCTTCATAGGTGGATGTTCCATTAGCAATTTTAAGACTGACCAGTGTTTCTCCTATTTGTTTTACGAGTAGCTGTTGCATGTTTTTGGTAATGAGATTTTCTGGTGATATGAGGGTCCTAGAGGACCATAAGGATACTTTGGTGCAGTGGGGAACACTAATCAGGATGCATGCTAACAGTTTGTTCACAGAAAAATGCTTATTCTGCACTCCTGCTAAACTCTGCAAAAGACAAAAGCGTGTATGATCAGCGGTATCCTCCGGTCCTTGTGATTAACATTGCTCCCTGCTTCTTGAATGTTAAGGAACAATGTTTGTAAATAGCTGCCAACATTTCCACATGTCCATTTCATTGCTGGTATCTTGGCAGCCCCCAGTGCCATGGCATTTGCAATGGACTTATTGTGCTCCACATACACACACCTGCCCATTACCTTCCCTACAACAGTCTGTAAAGTGTATTTTTTCTCATTTGTTCAGTATACACACAGACACCCCCCATTACCCAAAGAGGCAGTCTCCTAATTAGTTGGGGGAATTAGCTTAAGAAGACACAGTGAGAGGGGGGTAACTGGGATTCTCCACCAGTTTTTACTCCGGGGGGGGGGGGTTCCCTTAAGAGAATTCTCAAAATAAGCCAGGCAGATGTTCCACCAGTAAGGTTTCTATTAAAAAGAAATAGAAAGGGCCAAAATACACTTAAAAATATGCAAGTTAGATAAGAGGAAATCAGAGGAGAGGGGGGAAGCAGTTATGGGGAGGCTATAATTACCAGTCATAAAGGACTCCATGGAAGCAGCAGCAAAATGAACAGCATTTTGGGAAGCAAGAGAGAGGAGGCGCACACACAAGCGGAGGTGTGCAGAGAATCCAAGAACATACACACACTGCTATGGAACAGTGTACTGCAATTATAGAGGGAAATGCTCCCTGGGGCAGTCTGACATGTCTGCCCCCAAAACAATAATTTGATGGGTTTTAAGAAGGTAGACAATAATTTGGGAGAAGCTTAATGGCATTTTCTGAGGTAGACTATAGGTCTAAATAGTGCTTGATGACTCTGTAAGTACCGGATGGGAAAAGCTACCAGGTTTGGTGAATAGTGTTAAGTGTTGTTTAATTAGGATAAATAGGTGAGGGGAAGTGAGGTCAGACAGTTGTCAGGATTAGTCCAGAGTGAGGCAATCGGTTCTTGGGAAACCCATGGCTCCTAGGGTGTGGAGAGGGTAATTAGCTAGCCAGCTGCTCTTTGACTATGACAGAACAGTCTGGAAAATAAGGCAGAGTTGAAGTAATTTGCACATCTATGCTGTCATTTTTGCTTACATTAAAAATTCTTTTTTCTTAAGATATTGTTGGCACTCTTCTTGAACATTCATTTTTATCCATCCTTTGATTTCCTAACACATTATAACATTTCCCATCAGAGCATAAATCTGACTGACTCAAATGATTTTATCTACTGAGATAAGCAATATAATAACATCAAGTGTTACAGATTAAAATCCTGCCAATGGGGGCCCAAAGCAACTTGTTCCCCTCTGCTCTATTTTACACTTTATTTTTGGTTAAGTGAACCCTATGTCATCTTATCTAGGGCTTCAAATAAGATAGATATAAAATTTCCACTGGAAAAAAATTATGCAGCACTGTTAAGAAGAATGCCAGCTTCTCCAGGTTATTGTGTCTTGTGCACTGATATGATGGAAAAAGAAGACAAGATGTTGGATAATTCATGATGCTCCATATGACTCAGGTCAGGACTGATTCATATACAGCAGCTTTCCTATATCAGATCATTAATCTCCTTGAAAAGAATACACCACAGCAACACCTTTGGTTCATTTTGGGTATAATATACAAGTAAAAATATTACTAGAGAATTTTGCCTCCATTTTGCTGGATCAGGGGAATACTGTAGACATAGTTTATCTTTATTTCAGTAAGGCTTTTGATAAGGTTCCACATAATATTCTTGTTGACAAGTTGAAAAAATGTGGTTTGGACCCTATGACTGTTAGGTGGATCTGTAACTGGTTGACAGATTGCACCCAAAGAGTGCTTATGAACGGTTCCTTATCCTCTTGGAGAGGAGTTAAAAGTGGAGTGCCTCAGGGATCTGTCCTGGGACCTGTTTTAACATCTTTATAAAAAAAATATTATTATTATTTTCAGTTCCAATACAACAACAATATAAGCAAACTACAAAGAAACAGAAACCAGTAAACGGTCTATAGAACAATTGAATGGAAAATGCAGCATTTCAAGCATGTACAAATTACAAACAATATTACATATAATGTAAGACTTCATAGTATTTACGAGTAACATCTTTATCAGTGATTTAGATGAAGGAATAGAGGGTATGTTTATTACATTTGCAGATGATACTAAATTGGGAGGGGTAGCAAATATGGTAGAAGAGAAAGTCAGGATACAGGATTATCTTCACAGGCTGCAAAACTGGGCTAAAGCAAATAAAATTAATTTCAATGGGGATAAGTGTAAAGTTCTGCATTTAGGCAGGAAAAATCAAATGCATTATTATGGGATGGGGGAGTCTTGTCTTGGCAGCAGTATGTGCAAAAAGGATCTACGGGTCTTAGTAGACCATACACTGAACATGAGTCAGCAGTGTGATGCAGTAGCTAAAAAGGCATATGCAATTTTGGACTGTATCAACAGAAGTACAGTGCCCAGATCATGCAAAAGGATAGTATCGCTTTACTGTGCTCTGGTTAGACCTCACCTAGAGTATTGTTATCAGTTTTGGGCACCACAATTTAAGAAAGATATATACAAGCTGGAATGTGTCCAGAGGAGGGCAGTGAAGATGGTGAGGGGTCTGGAGGCCAAGTCCTATGAGGAAAGGTTGAAGGTATGTTTAGCCTGGAGAAGAGATGACTCAGAGGTGATATAACTATCTTTGAGTACTTGAAGGGCTGTCATATAGAGGATGGGGATGTCATATAGAGGATGTTTTCTGTTGCCCCAGAAAGTCAGACTAGTACCAACAGTTGAAATTAAATCAAAAGAGTTTTTAGCTAAACATTAGGAAGAACTTCCAGACAATTAGAGTGGTTCCTCAGTGGAACAGGCTTCCTTGGGAGGTGGTGGGCTCTCCTTCTTTGATGTTTTTTAAAGAAAAGGTTAGCTGGCGATCTGACAGCAATGCTGACTGTGTGAACTTAGGCAGTTCATGAGAGAGAGGACAGGAAGGGTTGCATTAGTGCTTAGTTCTTGTGGCCCTTTCTTACATGCCCAGGGAAATGTTGATTGCCACTTTGGGGTCAGGAAGCAATTTTCTCCAGGCCAGTTTGGCCAGGGATCCTGGAAGGGTTTTTTTTTTTCCCTGCCATCTTCCCGGCATGGAGCAAGGGTCACTGGGGGTGTGGCGGGAAGTATTTCTGAATTTCCTGCAGGGGTTTGGACTAGATGACCCTGGAGGTCCCTTCTAACACTATGATTCTATGATCTCTGGCAGGTCTTTGTGCAAACCTAATTCCAAGTTCTCTTCCACTGTTGCTCAATACATCTTCTTACTTGTCAGCTAAGGAATCCAGAGTGGCATGCTCAGCTCTTCCATTTTATTCCTAGAACAACTTTGTCAAGTTGGCTAAAAAGAGTGACTGGCCCAAAGCTACCCACCAATATTCATGGTTGAGTAGGGATCTGAATCTAAATCTGCCTAATCTAACTACCAGACAACACTGGATCTCAAGTATTATGATTTGTAAGGACAGAGGGGGTATTATCGGAGCACTATACAAATTGGGGGGGAAACCTCTAAAATAATGAGTCCTTGAAAAATTAGCACTGACCGGGACTTCTAACATATATTGTCCTACCATTTCACATTTCACAAACTTTAACAAGAAATCTGTATAGCTGTTATCCATGTACGGCCTAGAGCCGTAATTATGGAAATGACTGATCACAAGCTTCAGTCATCAGCAAGACCATGAAAAATGGCACAACATTCGGCATACTTCTCAAAAACAACCTTGGTTCAGCAATCTGATTCATTATATACATATTGACAAACAGCAAATGACTGCACATATTTAAACATATATAGATACACACACACACACACACGCAGAGATTTTAAAATTTCTATTTATGTATAATGTGTTTTACAATATATTCCTAAACTTTGAAGGGTATAATGTTGTTTAGGATTACATTGCTAGTAGATAAAGCCACAGAGCACACCAATTATTAGATTTAATTTTTAACATTAGGTTTTTAACCTACTATATTAAACATTTTAAAAAGTACAACTGTTATTTCCAATGTCTATTAAGTATTTCTGTCATGGGTGAAAAGGTCAGACAGGCTAAATTATTCTAGAGGTAAAAGATTGTCTAAGGTTAACATTCTTTCATAATTAAATTCCATTTTCTGTTACACAAAACAAAAACCCACCCTAATTTGCTCTGTTTGTTTAATAGAAACAGACAACCTGAGAAATTCTTAGACCAGAGACTTCATTGTTTTAGTAGCATATCTTCAAATGACCAAAACAAGATGACTCATTTCTACATTAACTGCAGAGCAAGAATTGCCTGGAATGTATCAATTGATTATTTTAAAGCAGTGGCTCCCAGCTTTTTTGAGTATGAGACTCCTTTCTAACATCAAAATTGTTTGTGGACCCTCACATGATAGTAATTGTACTATTATTATCCATGGATTGAGAACCCTCACATGATAGTAATTGTACTATTATTATCCATGGATTGAGAACATACACAATGACAGAAAGCTACCATGAATTCAGTAGCATGTTTAAATGAATTTGTATTTTATTAATCACAATAGCATCTAGATGCATTTGAAAAATGGCAGTACTTATATCTGCAAGATATATTATTTATTTAGTCAGTCTATTATACTGAGTACTGTAATGAGATGGCTGGGGTGTGTGTGGTGTTTTTTTTTTTTTTTGTTGTTGTTTTGGTGGGGGGAGTTGCAGCTTTCAGCGATCAGAAGTCTCGTTGAAGGGTAGACAGCACAGACCAATGACTTGACATGATATAAGAAAGCATCATATGCTTGTATAGTTTGGAGTTACTGCCTAGCTGCCTAGAATGACACTTTTCAGCAGTGTGTGTGTACTCATGGAAATTTGCTGGGATGCCCGGGGAGCTTTCAGTCCTTGATGGAACATTGGTGGATGCTTATTTAAAGCAAAATGTTCTGTTATCACGCGCACCGCATGCACGTCACAGGGAAGTGACATCATGACGCTGGGCACGCTGGGGGCAGGGCCACGACCATACTAGGGAAAACCATAGTTTTTAAATTACAGATCAAAAAATGAGCAAGCAGGGGCAGACAATAGAGCAAAAATGGCCCCTTGAAAATGGCTTCAGAGTGGCCCTGCTGCATGCTTCTGGTCAGGTTTAATAGCGGAACATAATAGATCAGAGAGCAAAGAATTTAAAAGTGCCCAGAGGCAGCAGGAAATGGGGCAGGGTAACATCTTCCTCTGTGCAGAATCCAAGGTTGTTGTTTTTATCCCATAAATGTGTGGGCCAGGTTGGGGGAAGAAGATTAGGTTTGGTACCTCTCAGCACATAGTTTGCATGCAGATAAGGATAAACAAAGGCAGTATAAATTGCTGGCCAAGTTTAATGGAGTTGCCCAAATAATGGTAGCCAATGGGCAGCCTAGGTCATCCTGCTCTTAAATACATTATTAATTTAATGACATAAACCAGCCATTTAAGCCGGTTAAACCCAAGTATGGATGCCTAGTTTCTTCATTCTGAGAGCAACTGACTCATGGATGAATCCCCTCACTGTGCAGGCTTGGTAGAAGATCACAGTACAATTGTTCCAGTTCATAAAGAATATACCATTTGGTAGAAGATAGGTGCTTAGTAGCTGTTGAATTTATTATACTAGTACTGTTGAGTTACTTTTATTGCTGTTACTTGTTAAAACACTAGACTATTGTTGCATAGCAAAAGACACATTACTCATTTTCATATGACTTAGAACAGCAAAATAATTATATCTCTGATCCAACTGTTTTGATTGCAGATGTTGAACTTAACATTTATTACCAGTCACTTCCTTCTGAATATTTGAAACATGTAAGATCACCTCCAGGGCTGATATTCTTATTATTTTCCCATACATCATTTTAAAATATTCACTCCTATTGCTGACTGCTGACATTTATACATTTAGTTCTATGCCTCGGCACATTTTGAAGCTTTCATTGCACTGTAGGCAAAATTCTTCTGTTATTACTGCTGTTATGTTTCAGTTTTATGTGCCAGAAATATCCACCTGGAAAGATAATGATAGTGAATATGATTATAGTACTTGCAGAGATTAAAATGGAATTAACAAAGAGATATATCTCAGCCAAACACATTTGAACTAATTTGGGGCTGGACAAAGTACGACTTTTCATGAGCCCTTCTTGTATTTCCAGGAGTCTCAACTTTCAGTTTAACAAAGGAAGTTCCTTGTGCTCATGCCTGCAGAGAAAGCTTAAATCCCTCCTCCATAAAAAGCAGAGGAATCTTTAGGATGTCTCTTTAGGATGTGATTATATTAGGCTGAAAATCAGGGTCCTTCAATAAAAGTTGAGTGTGTGGAGGTTGAAAGATGAGCGTGTGGGAAGCTGAGTGTGTGGAAACATTTATTATCATTGCTGTTGTTATCTTCATTTATAGCCCACCTGTCTCATGGAGAGTCAGAGTGGATTACAAAATATGAAAACCAATTCAAACAAACAGTAAAGATCTCGAGTGTTATGTTTCTCCATTGTTCTGAGCTCAAGTCACTTCTAAGCTTTCTAACCTTCTCACCTATCTGAGCCAGTATAGGAGATCCTTGTATGAGGTCAAAATAACTAGAGTAGTGTGGTGGTTAGAATTCTGGACTAGAACCAGCAAAGCACAGTGTCAGACCCATTCCCTACCATGAAACTTACTGAGTGACCTTGGGCCAGTCATTCTCTAACAGCCTAGCCAACATCACAGGATTGTTGTGAGAAGAGAACAATGTATGAGGCTCTGAGCTCCTTAGAGGAACGGTGGCCTAAACCACAATAAATAAATAAGTTTAAATACCTAAAATATGCTTAAAACAACATTTTATAAGCCAAAGAGAAGATAAAACCATGCAACAGTTGTACTCCTCTCAACAGCTCTTACTTGAAGTGTTTGACTTCTTTGATATGTGCTGGGTCCCAGCCCTGTGGAAACGTCTGACTGAGAAGACCAAGAGTATGCTATTCTTACTTACCTTTAAAATGAAATATAAGGAATTCCTGTTCCAGAGAACACTTTCTTGATATCGGAGACTTCCCCCGCCCCACAGCAATGATTCTGTCTGTAGTAAATTTTTGGCAAGGGGAATGTTTGATTCTGTTTGTCGCTGGTAGTTTTAACTGATTCATTGTTTAATGCATTTTTTCATGTCTTCTGGCTTAGTTGTTGTAAGGCAGCTTGGGCCCTCCAGGGGAAAGGCAGGATAGAAATGTTAAATAAATAGCTACATAAATAGAGCACCGCTAGGGTTGCCAGCTCTGTGTTGGGAAATACCTGGAGATTTTGGCAGTGGAGCCTGAAGAAGGCAGTGTTTGGGGAGGGACTTCAATGGGGTATAATGCTATAAAGCACACCTTCAAAAGCAGCCATTTTCTCTAGGTTAACTGACCTCTGTCAACTGGTGATCAGTTGTAGTAGCAGGACATCTCCAGCTACCACCTGGAGATTGGCAACCCTATGTAGCATCCACCTTTTAATGATGATGGTGGTGATGGTGATGGTGATGATGATGATGATGAATTGCCCAACTCCGCAAATGGGCTCCGGGTGATTTACAACCTTTGACAGATAAAACAGATAAAATATAACCAGCATAATAAAATTATCACAATACTACTAATAAACTCAACAGTAATTAATGGATGTTTTCAGAATAAAATACATCCATTCTATTTCAGAGGACAAGCTGTCAAAAGATATATAGATGAAGTCTTAAAAAAAATCCAAACATGGGAGTGGTGGCGCAGGCGGTAAGTGAAGCCTGCATTGTGCCCCAAAATTCTGTCCTTTTTGACAATCTTTGAATATACTTGAGAAGAAAGAGGGCAGGGAAGAGAGAGCCAGATCTCAAAGTCAGGCAGGTAGCTAGGCCCTATGTCCCAGCTCCCGCCCACCCAGCGGCTCGAAAGCCCGTTAAAGGGCAAATAGACAAATGGGTACCTGCTCTTAGAGCGGGGGGGGGGCACCCATCCCTTGCAGTGTAGCGGCAGGGCGAGCGACAGCGGCGGAGAAACATGGCGGCGGCTGGCAAGGCAAAGCGAGTGAGAGGAGGCTGGGACGGCAAAAGCACGGAGGCGGGGCGACGCAGCAGGCCGGAGCCTATTGGACAGAGGCCAGCAGCAAGCATGCGTGGACGTGCGCTCGGTCCAAGCCTGAAGGAGTCGCAACAGCCAGGAAGTCGGAACAACAATCAAAGACCAGCGCCAGGAGGACGTCATTGGACGAGCTCCTGCAGACAACAACAACTCGCTACAAGGGTGCCTGGTAGGCTAGTCACTCTCTCCCTTGTATGTGGGCCTAAGTTAGGATTGGCTTGTGTTGTATGTAATGTGAACCTCTCAGAGCCCTCAGGGGGTGAGCGGTATACAAATGGAATGTAATAAAATAATAAATAAATAAGGTATGATTTTTCAGAGTCCTCTATCAGTTTATCCTCTAGTTGCCTCATTCCATATACAAAGAGACATTTATCCATGCTGATTGCTCTTACTTGTTATAAAAAGAAGAAGAGGGAACTGTTAACAGGAACCTCAGTTAATAAAAATAAGACTAGTCCCTATTATACCCACAGACCTATTAGACCCACAGAGACCCACATATTCAGAAATTGTAACAGGGTTAAGTCAGGAAAGATAAGCAAAGAAGATTTTCAGATTTACAAATACAAACCTAATTTTGGAGTCACTTTTTAATAATTAATCATGATATACCAGAAGTTTATGTACTTCTAACTTGAGCTCATAACAGACTGAATTAGTTCCAGTCTTCCATCTTACAACTCAACATTGCATAATTCAGAAGAAACCACCTTGTCCTAAGAGTTAATCAAAATGCAGTAACCCAGCATGAAAAAGCTTTTCCATTCAAAAGTGCTTTCAAAATTTCCATCCTGCTTGCCAGTGAGACAGCATTGTATTGCAATTTGTAAAGCCTACAAGAGTTCCCTAAATGAAGTTAAAAGTCCACACTCCAAAAAGACATGCCTTTCCCATTACTTAAATGAAATTTTAATGGCAGTTAAAATAGTCAACATATCTCTATTCCCAGAAATGTATTCTCCTTATATCTGTATTTCCTGAGAGGAAGGAACTTTCTCTTCACATTTCTAGGTATTCTTCACATTTCTAAATAGATTCATTAGCATATGATTTTTTTGGAACAAATTTGCCTTGTTCATAGAAGGGGGCTGCTGTTCACCTAAACTGCTCCCTAAATCATCTTTTTGGGGTTCTCAGTTCTCTGTCTTCTTCATTGTTGCTAAGGTTCTCAGCTCATGCTGGCAACCTTCAAAAGCTTGGGGGGCAGAACATAGGGAGAGGAAGCACTAAAAACTTCCAGTTATCTCCCAGAAGACACATCATTGTGTGATTGATGCTCTAGGAATGAAATGAAGTAGAAATTTATTTGTATTTAGCCATAGGCCTTTACAAACCAAGGATAACAACAGAAAGGGATAGTATAAATATGAATATTGGTATGAAATGAAGTAAAACTTAAGATATAATAAAATCATAAAATCAGAATAAAATAAACAGAAGATATAGGTGATTAATTGAATCAAAAGGTGTCCACTAAGATCAATATTTATTAGTTCACACAAGAATAGTGTTTGTCCATATTTTCTTTGCAGCCAAGGCATATAATGCCATTCTATAAGATAAGCTGGCATCAGAATCAGCTAAGAGGAATACAATCTTCTCAGAGTCTGAGTAGAAACGTAAGTCCGATAAAGTCCCAGAAAGGAATTTTAACCTAGGTTGGGCATACCTCGAACATTCAAGAATATAATGGGGAAGATCCTCGATAAAAGAAGAGCCACAAATACAAAAGTGCTGTTCCTTAGGTGTTTTACTATAGCATAGTGATGCTCTAGGAATCCCCCCAAATCTCTATGGTGAATTCCCCTAGGAACATCCCCAGTCTCTTTGGGAAATTGCAGGCATGGTTACTGCAGGCATGGTTACTGGAAGTGAATAAAGTGATTCTTTGTTCAATTCTTTATTAATTTTCACTGGTTTCAATGGAAAACACATTTGCTCTGTATGTTTTTTGTATCAGACTCAAATGAAATTTCTCATGGTTATACTCCTCTCCCTGTGCCAGTTTTCAGAAAGACAAATGAAAGAATTACTGTTTTATAGGCAATTAAAAATTTCAGTTGCACAGGATGTGTTATTGAATTGGCATGCAAGTGAATCTGAGATCTCTGGACTTGGTAGGGCTATTTTTATACAAAAATGGAGCACACCAAGAAGAGGAGCTGCTATCTCCTTTTCCTCTTGTCCAAGGTGTTCCATATTCATGAATATGGAAAACATGTAAGCGGCTAGTGATAAGTCATGTGCTGTGTCTGATGCATAGCATACACCTTGGCATTATATTGCCTTCCTCTATACTATACGTTTATTCTTAAGGTTCAATAAAAAGTGACACCAAAAAATGTGCAAACCAGTTTAAAAGTCTTCAATAGATTCATCTCTCCCTTATAATAAAGCAGTAGTGGGGACCAACGTTCTAAAATGCCCGCCTTTAGTGTTTGGCCGGAAGAACTGCCACTCAGAAGACACTGGCTGGGTTGACTGGCTACTTTGTGCAGTCCCGCCCAGCGTTTCAAGGTCTTTTGCATATGGAAGCTGATTGGACTTCACTCCATTCCACACCTCAAACTCCCCCCCCCCCGCAAGGCAGTTGGAATTTTCAGTTGCATAACATACCTCATAGGG
>NW_015168671.1:449878-463999 GCF_001447785.1 Gekko japonicus | reverse complement strand
TGCCAACTCCAGGTTGGAACTCCAGGACATAGGGTTGCCAACTCCAGGTTGGAAACTTCCAGGATATTTTAGGGATGAAGCCTGCTGAGGGTGGAATCTGAGGAGGAGGAGGAAGAGGGGGACCTCAGACAGATACAATGCCATGCTGCCCACACTCCAGACAAGCTGTTGCCAGTCTCCAGGTGACAGCTGGAGAGATCTTAAAGCTTTGGTGCTACTTCAAAGTTCCCCAGGAGCCCAAAACAGAGTAGTGTTTTGGAAAATCTTTAGGAATTGTTTGGTGCATTTACGATGGGGCTCCTGGGGAACTATTGTTGCCAATCTTGGCCCAGCAGCCATCAAACCATTCTCTTCAACCCCCTGCTGTGCAGCTGACTTTCCCCTAGGGTTGCCAATCTCCAGGTGGGACCTGGAGATCTCCCACTGTTACAATTGATCTCCAGATGACAGAGATCAGTTCCCCTGGAGAAAATGGCTGCTTTGGAGGGTAGACCCTATGACATTATACCTGCTGAGTCCTTCCGCCCCTCCGCCCAATGCTGCCCTCTACAGAATCCACCCCCCAAACCTCCAGGTATTTCCCTCCTTAGAGCTGGCAACCCTACATTCCCCTCAGTGCCTGTTGGTAGGCAACTAAGCTTGGTCCTGTCACCTACTTTGGCCTTTGGGAGAAAACACATTGGGGCCAGTCCTGATAGGGTTGCCAACTCCAGATGGAAATTCCTGGAGGTTTGAGGGATGGAGCCTGAAGAGGGTGAGGTTTGAGGAGGGGTGGGACCTCAGACAGGTACAATGCCATAGACTCCACCCTCCAAACCAGTCAGTCCCTCATAGAGAACCATTGTTGCCAATCTCCAGGTGAGGGCTGGAGAGCACTCAGAATTACAACTGTTCTGCAGAAGGGAGGGCGGAAGTCAGCTGAAGTCAAAGGGGCAGATAATGGTAGGTTGATGGTTAGCTGGGAAGGAGATGGGGTTGCCAACTACATGCTGACAAATTCCTGGGGATTTGAGGGGTGGAGCCTGGAGAGGGTGGAGTTTGGGGAGGGGTGGGACCTCAGACAGGTAGAATGCCATAGACTACACCCTCCAAACCATCCATTTTGTCCTGGGTAACAATTGCTGCCAATCTCCAGGTGAGGGCTACAGATCACTCACAATTACAACTGCTCTTCAGGTAGCAGAGATCAGTTCCTCTGGAGAAAACAGTGGACTCTGTCATTATACCCTGCTGAGGTCACCACAGCAAATTGACACTGTTTGCCCAAAGCCAGAGCACTGCCCCAGAGCCTCTTTCTAGATCTCGTTGTATTGCTTTCACAACGGGCTTTACTGCTAGTCTATATATATAAAAGAAAGTCCCCTCACCGTAAAATCAACGCCCAGGTCGAACCCCTGGAACTAGAAGCATGAAATTCGGAGAGAGCACTCCTACCATTACATAGATGCTCACTAAGAAGGGTGCTTTCTTCTATCTGCCTGAAATTTGTTAGGGATCATCCCTGAGAATTTTACCCCAACTTTCTCCTGTCTACCAGATCCATTCAGTGAGAGATAAAATTCCTTAGTGAGGGAATTGTGTGGACAACAAAAACTTTACTATCATTGTATCAAGAAGAAATGAATGACTAACAGAATAATGAAATAATGAAAATAAAGGAAAAATAAAGGAAACGACTGAAGAACAAAATTAGCTAAAAACAATTTCCGTGTACATCCCTACTAATCATGTTTATTTTAGTGCCAATTAGAGGCATTTTTCCAAAATAAAACAAGTTGAGGCAGCCTTACCCAAGACGGAATCCTGAGACAGCCTTACCCAAGACGGAATCCTGGAACAGAAAGACAGTGTGGGCTACAAGAAAACGGACTGGACTACTATGAGAAAAGAGCAGAAGGCAGAGGCCAGAACATCAAAAGTTACACATAAGTGCATATTGCACATATATCAAAGTAAGTAACATATGCACAATGTCTTTATGCAATGTACACCCACTGAAATGTGCTTACATGTATATGGATCTTAGCTTGAAGGTGATCTTGGGCTTATCACTTTCTCTTACAGAGTTGTTATGTGGATTTTTTTAGAGAAGAAGAGATTGGATTTATACTCCGCCCTTCACTTGGAGTCTCAGAGCAACTTACAAACTCCTTTCCCTTCCCCTCCCCACAACAGACACCCTGTAAAATAGGTGAGGCTGAGAGAGCTCTGACAGAACTATGGCTTGCCCAAGGTCGTCCAGTAGCTGCGAGTGGAGGAGTAGGGAATCAAACCTGGCTCTCCCAGATTAGAGTCCGCACACTTAACCACTACACCAAACTGGCTCTCAGTGGTGTGATAGTGCCTTTGCATCTTACCATCATGGCTTCTTTGCTGTTTGTTCTGATAAAGTATAGGTTATTCAACATAACATGAGGGTTACTAATACTAAAAGAAAAAGTCCTTTTCTCTTGGTTTGACAAGTACTGATACCCCCACAAAGCTGTTGGGAAATGAATTCTCATTCTGGAGCAATCCTGAAATTCATACTATTTTATTTGGCTAGTTTCTGCCTATATCTCTTCCAAATATCTTTCTAATATAATGAGACTCTTATCCAACAGTGTGCATTGCTCCAACTTGGATGAATTAGTTCCCAGAAATTAGTTCCTTGACACTACTAAAAAACTTAATGAAGAAAGGGAGTGGGGAACAGGCTTTGTTAACAAGCATAAAGATAGTTATCTTCAAAGATATATTTATTTTAAAACATTTGAATGGAAAACACATTCTCAGCTGTATCTTCTTGTTTCTGAGATATGTATCAGGAATTGTACCACAACAACAAATAGGTGCAATGAATTAATAAGAGACAAGGGCAGCCAAAATAGAAAGTGGATTCCAGTTTTATGGACAAAGTCAAAACAAGTTTCCTTTTAAATATTTGTTTTTCATTCAAGTGAAAGAAGATACTTAGAAGTGTACCCCTCTCTCAAGGGATCCTGCCTGCCATATTTTAGTTAATGGCTAGGAGAGACCATTAAATTCTCTCTTGAATAGCTGGCACAGGGAAGCTTTGACAAACCCAGAAACCAGCCATCATGGCAGAGCTTTAGATTGTGAGCCCCAAGATAGGAAGAGAGATAGGAAGAGGGAAAGGTTCTGGAAGAAATGGACAGCCCTACAAAAGCAATAGTGGTGCTGGCATTTGGAGACCCCAGATAACATTAACAATATTAGTTAATTAGTTAACAATATTAGAGATCTGTTTATTTTATTGATTGATTGATGTATTGTTTATTGTACCCACTGCACTAGAAGAAAGGTAGAAGTGAATGGAGGATAAAGGCTTTATATCCACTCAGTTTTGTATTCAGTGAATGTAAAAGCTCAGTGCAAAACATGTACTGGAATGCTTAATACCATGAAACCTTCTGTATGCCAAAATGAATGAACACCGACGCACAGAAATGGACACTGCAGATTTAGATGATGTGTGTGCAGTCCAGTCACTCAATCACTGCAAAATATGTAGCTCCTCCTATAACAACTGAATTATGTGTACAGAAAATAATGAACTAATGCAACACAGACACACAGACCATATTACATCTTTGTAGCTGCCTCTTCCAAACTCTTCTGGCCCTGACAGCTGATAAGCAGCTTGGTTGAGTGAACTCTCTTCATCATTAGATGCTTTGGGGTGATCACCACATTTTCTGCCTACAATACCCACATGATTCCTGCAAACCTAGTTAGGGCCTCACAAGTCATAAACTAGGCTTGTTTAACCCAAACCCTGCCCCAGCTAGGAACATAAGAACATAAGAACATAAGAGATGCCAATGTTGGATCAGGCCAAAGGCCCATCCAGTCCAACACTCTGTATCAGTGGCCAGAAATACCAGTGCCATCAGGAGGTCCACCAGTGGGGTCAGGACATTAGAAGCCCTCCCACTGTTGACCCCCCCCCAAGCACCAAGATGACAGAACATCACTTGCCCCAGAGCCCCTATCTATACCTTGTGGCTAATAGCCACTGATGGACCTCTGCTCCATATGCTTATCTAATTCCCTTTTGAAGCCGTCCATGCTTGTAGCCGCCACCACTTCCTGTGGCAGTGAATTCCAAGTGTTAATCACTCTTTGGGTGAAGAAGTACTTCCTCTTATCCATTCTAACCCGACTGCTCAGCAATTTCATTGAGTGCCCACGAGTTCTTGTATTGTGAGAACGGGAGAAAAGTACCTCTTTCTCTACCAGCTCTTTCCCATGCATAATCTTATAAACCTCAATCATGTCACCCCTCAGTCGTTGTTTCTCCAAGCTAAAGAGCCCTAAGCGCCTTAACCTTTCCTCATTTGGAAAGTGTTCCAACCCCTTTATCATTCGAGTTGCCCTTTTCTGCACTTTTTCCAAAGCTATAATATCCTTTTAAAGGTGTGGTGACCAGAATTGCACACAGGAGAGTATGAAGCAGGTGTGTGTGTGTGGGGGGGGAGAACCTGGGCCGATTTGATGGACCCCCCCCCAAAAAAAATCCTGGTCAGCTCCCATTAGAGTCACCAACCTCCAAGTGGGGTCTGGAGACCTCCTGGAATTACACATTATCTCTAGACTACAGAGATCAGTTCTCTTGGGAAAAATGGCTACGTTGAAGGGTGCCCTCTATGGCATTATATTCCACATTGGTTCCACCCATCCCCAAAGTGTTGTCTTTCCCAGGCTCCACCCCCTAATATCCAGAAATTTCCCAATTTGTAGTTGGCAACCCCAGTCCCTATAGGGCAACTGGCTAATTCCATTGAGCGAAGGAGGGGGGTGCATCAAACAAAAGCCTGACTGGAAGAGGCAGCTCTACTTTAAGTACTGCCAGGGACACCCATCACACACTGGGCATGGTGCACAAGGCATGAGAGGCCCATATGCCCACCCACCCTGTATATTTCATCCTGAGTGGGCTTGGCTAAAACCACCCCCTGATTCCATTCAGGCATGGAGCAAAATAATGACGTATCAAAATAATCTTATAATTTATATTTAGCTCTCTGAATAGTGAGCAAGTTACTTTTAAGTACATAAGTGCCATGATGGCACAACTGACTTACAGCAACTTCAGTTTAGGGCTTACAACACAAGTGAGAAGCAGAGATGGTTTGCCAGTGCCTTCCTCAGCAGAGTCTTCCTGTGTGGTCTCCCATCCAAGTACTGACCTTGCTTAGCTCCCAAGATCTGACAGGATTGGGCTACACTATGCTGCATTCCCTTCCTGGGCATGATCTAGCCAAAGTTAAATGCTTTGAAGTTTCACTGATTTCCATAAGAGAATGAAACACATGCTTAAATCATTCCCATTTTTTAAAAAATTGATGGTACTTCAAAGTACTTAACTAGCTTTGTCATGCCTTGTGTACCTGAAACAAAGCCCTGGAAAACAAAAAGAACACCTCCCAGAAGTAGATTTTTTTTCATTTTCTTTCCTTTATATGGGAGCACAGTGAAGTAATATATCAAACATAAGTTTTCAGTTTGTCTCTTATTTTCAAGTTGGCTCAGTTTTAAGCATTTTTAACGTGATCATATTGTGAACATTGATAATTTATAGGCTTCTACATGTTTTTCACTGTGCATGTTAGAACTTTGAATAGTTGCCTACTTTGATCATGACTGAAGTTTAAAGAGATTAGGTAAGTGTGTTAAAATATAAAGAGGCTTCTAAAATGTTTGTACAGGCAGATCAAAATAGGATCCAAGTAGGACTTTCAGCAGAAAAAGAGGCCTTAAAGAAATCCAAACCATAAAATCTTGCCCCAAATAAATCATGTGCTCTATTGGCTAAGCCATCAGACACAGTGCTATCAACAGTGTGTGCTAAGAACTGAAATCTGCTGGAAGATAACTCCTGGGGGGGTTTTTCTCGGGGGGGGGGGGGGATGCCTTCAATGCATGAAGCATTTTCCCCCCACTCAGTTACTTTCATATATGACACACAAAGCACATTTCAACCTCCTTCATGCTGTCTGTGTGAATGTTGTTCATGCAAAGTAGATGATAGCCATTTTGGAATCAAATATGCATTTTTCCTATTGTAGACTTTTTACATGCCCATAAGAAGTGGATCGACAGCAATATAGCTGGGGATATGTTTGTCGTGGCCCCTTCTCCAATTCAGATGAGGCACAGGATTGGATTGGCCAGAGCTGGTGTCTCTTGCCAACTGGAGGAAAAGCTGGAGGTGTGATGAAGCTTGGTACCTCTCAGCACATGACATATGCAGGTGATGGTAAACAAGGCTGGCACAGTCTCTCTTCTACCCACTAGACTGATAAAGAAAACAACATTACAAATAAAGCAACCTCTCTTCACTATTAGGAATGTTCACATGATAGGAAGTATTGCTTTTAAATTAGACATGTTTTATGTATACATTTCATCCTTAGAGCTGGGTGTGCCTTAAATGGTTTCTGAACATGCTGTCTACCAATGATTGTACAATTAGAATATGTAAAAATTATAAACATTAACAGTTCTTTCTGGATGAAAGCTCACCAATATTCCCAGTTGGCCTGAATGTTTCCTCCGCTAAGTTGTACTTTAAAATTGTATTTTAATTCTCCATTTGTAATTTACTTTGAGCACTCAATGAGTGTAAAATGGGATATAAAACTAAAGTAAAAATGGGAATGTTTCCAGCTTTTCAAAGCAGGTTACAAGTAAATAGGTACAGATATCTGATATGAATGGATGCTTACTATCCATTGCCACCATGCATTTATTTGTACATTTTCCAGTTGTGGTGCAAGTTCCCATAAAAATCAGCTTTCTGTTTTTTTCACCTGCAAGTGGATTTACAGTGGAATTGTACGCAGAGTTACATCTGTCCAAGCCCATTGACTGATGGACTTAAAAAGGTATCACTCTCCTTGGGACTGCTCAGTACATATCCTACCCCTGGGTTGACTATCCTACCCCTGGGTCGGCGGGGGACACATAATTCTTGGCGGGAACATTCCCGCTGGGAAAACACATGCGCTGCACTATACTGTTGCCCAGACGTGAAGTAAGCACGTAGCCGGGCAACGCTGTAGCAATGGGGCTGAAAACTCGATGGTACCAGCGGAAAAGCATGTGTCCCCGCCGATTCGCGGTAGGTACTTGGTAACCCTAGCTACTTGTATATGTGGCATGACACAGAAGCATAATCAGGATGTTGGATCTCACTGAGTATGTACTCCATACATGAAGTAGAGTCTCAAGTGAACTGAATCAATACATAAAACTGCAGATGTTTTCCTTCCTCCACTGCCTATCTTCCCACTAGGAAAGCAAATTATTCTCATTCTTAATTCAAAAGGTTGAGGTTTTGCAATCCAGTGTAAAGCAGTATAGCAATTAGAAGTATAGAACAGTTGGAAAACAGCAATTGAGATGGAGTGGTGGCAGTTAGCAGCACAGCACAGGGGATAAGGGTTAAAGGAATAGAAGAAGCAGGGACCTCTGAGGGGGCGTCTCATTTTCTCCCTGTATCCCCCTCCCGTTTTCTTTTATTCCTCCGCCTTCTTTCTCCTTTCTTTCATAATATTTTACTGTCTTTTTTGTTGTTCCTCTGCTTTGACTAAAAATACAAGGGGGACCAGCAATTCAAAGATGTACAAAAAAATGAAGGAAATTGCTGCAGAGTTCACAAGTAATAAAGAGACAAAAATCAACTTGTTACAAATGACGTTGAGTGATGTTAGTATTCTATATTTTCATGTTTTCAGAACACAGGACGTCAAAAACTGAAGAAGAGCGTACGAACATCTCGAGTGGTTGTTCGTCTTGTTGTCCGTGTTTGAAACTTGTTAGCCCACGTGCTGTTAAAACTGTTGTTGGATAAGATTGACATCACTGCTAAATATAATAAGACAACCAGAGAACTGAATTTTGGTTGAGAAAGAGTTGTCTCGAAACGAACAACCACTCGAGATGTTTGTACGCTCTTCTTCAGTTTTTGACGTCCTGTGTTCTGAAAACATGAAAATATAGAATACTAACATCACTCAACGTCATTTGTAACAAGTTGATTTTTGTCTCTTTATTACTTGTGAACTCTGCAGCAATTTCCTTCATTTTTTTGTACCTCTGCTTTGACTGACAGAAGAAGGCTTGGAAGGCTCAGCAATATTGGTGTGGGACTCTGACAATCCACCAAATGGATATCAAGATCTCACAACACAGTCTTGCAAGACCTCAATGGGAATTCATCTCTTAAAACTACAGATATTGCTCCTGTTATTTAGAGGAATAAAGCCCCCTATGTGTGTGGGTTGTTTTTGGTTTTTTGTTTTTTTTTATTTCAGGTTGTTCTGCAAAGCTGGGTTTGTACAGTTCAATATGGGTGTGTAAGGTGATATGTATTAGAACCCAAAAAAAAAATCCTTATTTTAAATATATGCTGATATGATCTGACCTGACTGAGACAGACTTTGAAAGAGATCTTGGTATTGTAGTGGAAAGCTTGATGAAAATGTCAACCCCAGTATGCAGCAGTGGTGAGAAAGGTAATTCCTCTGTGGTAGGAATTATTAGGAAAGGGGCTAAAAATTAAATGGCCATTATTGTAATGCCATTGTAGAAAGCTATGGTATGTCCCCATTTGGAATACTGTGTGCAATGTGCAGTTCTGGTCACCATATCTCAAAAAACGATATTGCAAAGCTGGACGAAAGTCCAAAGGCCCAAGATGCAATGCTGTCCTTTTTCTTTGTTCTTAGGAGTACCCCCTCTCTGTCAGGTACACAGGAAAGGACGCACATTCCTTTCCCACAATTTAAATCACCCTGAATAGCTATAGGTGTGAAAGATCTGAAACCAAGGAGCAATAAAATATTCTTGTAGGACAACCATTTGGTCAAGGAGACCTAATCATGAGCAAAGTAAAGGTCTTTTAGAAATGCAATAATTCACACTCCCAGTTACATTTCCAGATAGTGGGATGTGTCTGGTTTATCTCAAATACCAGAACACAATAAAACATTTGAACATCAAGAGAACATAAACATCTTCATGGTTGTCATTCAGAATTGAAGGTGCTATCTCATGTTGTTGTGCAAATGAAATATCGTAACATTGTAAACCTTGGAATTCGTGGGCATCATCTGTGCTAGATGGTCTCACAGTTATCAAAATATTTTGTGTCAATTGTTGTAATGCCACTGCTTTTGTAATGCCACTGATCAATTTTGTATAAACAGGTTCCTTGCACCATTTCAGGGCTGACTCTTTGGAACTCAGAGAGACTTTAATTCTCCTGGGTGACACTGGGCCAACCCGGGAGCTCTAGTGCATGCTTGGAGGAGGGGAACTCTGTCCATTTATTCGTTAAGTTTACTTATCTAGGTTCTAGGAAATCGCCTTTGTATGTTGTTTAAGATTCCAGCCAAGTGCCTAGTGTCTTGCTGGCCTTGCTCCTATTGTTTTAACCTTGATTATTTTAATAAAGGAAGTATTGTTTAAGCAACCTTGTAGTGTATCCTAGCCAGCTTTTGGTGGGCTTACTAACACCTTTTGGCAAGGAGGCAACACATAGCGGACAAACGAACCAAGGGTGAAGAAGGTTGGCACACTGCACACAAAGGGGGTTTAGTAGACTCGTGTCAACACACTCCCATGACACAGGGCAACTAGTTGACCCCTGTTTGAAACAGGATGCTAGACTAGATAGACCATGGGATTCAGTAGGGTCTTCTTATGTTCTCATCTCAATGGCACACTTTTTAAAAGGAAGCACACAAAGTTTCTATGATTTTTCTAACCCCTAATGTATTTTGTTTTACATTTCATATGGCTTCCACCAAGCTTGTAATATTTATTTATTTATTACTTCGATTTATATACCGCTCACCCCCTAAGGGCTCTGAGCAGTTTACATTATACAATTCAAACAATTCCTACCTAAGGGCCACACACATGCAATGGAGGGGACTGACTAACCTAACAGGCACCCTATGGCGAAGTCTTGTTGTTATAGTCTCTCTGCGGGAAGTCTTTTCCAATCCGGCGACGGCGTCTTCCTGGTGCAGGTCTTCCTTCGGTCGCCGCGATTCCTCAGGCTTGGGCCAAGTGCACGTCAGCGCGTGCTCCTGCTGCAGCCTCTGTCCAATAGGCTCCGGCCTGCTGCGTCACCCCACCTCCGCATTCCGTTGGCCCAGCCTCCGCTTGCTCGCTCGACTCGCCACCGCCGCCATGTTCTCTGCTGCTGCCCCTCTGCCACTCATGCTGCCGCCACGCCACCACGAAGGACGGGTGCCCCCCCGCTCTAAGAGCAGGTACCCATTTGTCTATTTGCCCTTTAACAGGCTTTCAAGCCGCTGGGTGGGCGGGAGCTGGGACATGGGCCAGGAGCTCACCCCGGCCATGGTGGGGCTCGAACAGCTGAAGGTGTTCGGCCAGATGGAAATGCAGGCTTCATTTACTGCCTGTGCCACCGCTCCCACAATGCAATGCCCCCTGCCTTCCATGGTTCCGAACTAGATATAATGATGATAAACAGGTGATTTCTGTTCATCCAGTGGCTAGCTGGGACTTTCGCTTGGATACTAAGCCTTGCTTTCACCTGCACTATGCCATTATCCATGGAGGAGCAGTTCTCTACTGCAGAGAACATTGCTCCACCAGTAAGTACTTCCACTCATGCAAGATTAATATCTTTCAGTAAGACAAAAAACCAGAGCAAAGCAATGGCCATTGGATGACCACTTACTCCACTGTGGACAAAGAGGGGTGCAAATGGAAGGAAGGCTCAGGATCCAGGCTCACTGTAACTGATGTATGGAGCCTGCCTGGATTCAAACCACAAGTGTTGTTCAACAGATTCCCAATTCCCTTTTCCTCAGGTCTAGAAAGTTAACATATATATTTGGCATAGTTCTACATAAATCTTTTACTTTATGCACCAGGTGACCTGGCAATGAAGCAGGCAAGTGACCTGGCCATGGTCCTGGAGCACAAGAAACGTTTTCAGCCATCTCAGTACATAATACTTTCTCCTATGATAGCTAACAAAGAAGATGGCCATTATTTTTTATAAATACATGGGTGATATAGTGAAATGAACATATAACCCATAGCAGGAATAGAATATCATGCATTTTCACAAAGCAAGGGTGTAGCCAGTTGTTTACCACAAAGATACTACTGCCATCTATGCTGCTTTGATCTTCTTGGCAGAAAGACTAGATTAAAATAAACTGAATAAAATATACAAATTAAATACAGTTATTAGAATTAGACTACAACAACAAGCAGAGGTCAAAGTTGGATGGATATGATGAACTCCATGCCCTTCACATCAACCGTATCTGCAAATCAATCCTTATTAACTCTGTGTGCTAGTTCAAGGGAGTAGTAGAGTCATGATGGGCTGTCAGTTATGTCTTCAGTATGCTTAGAGGATGCAGGAACACTCCCATGACGGTATTGTTTTTTAAACTGTTTCTGCTGTGGTACCTATCTGAGATGACAGAACATTGGAAAAAATATTCAAGGGTTTCAGCAGGCAAAGCAGAAGTTTCATCTAAAGCTTACACTACCATCTAGTGGTCAGAGAGATAATCTGATTTTAGCACTTGGAGCATGTCTTGTAAAAATGGATTTCAGTCTAGGGATTAGACAAACATATGAAGCAACCATATATTGAGTCACATCTCTGATCCACATAATTCGATATCTATTCTGATGATAGCAGCTCTCTAGAGATATGAGGTAGGGTAGAGATTTTCTGAAGTCCACTGCCTGCAGTTCTTTAAAAGGACATCCTGGGATTTGAGATTTACAAATGCAAAGCATATACTCTACCATTGACCAATGCGATTTTCCTATTTTAATAGCAATATTGTATTTCTTTTATATTTAATATAATTTAGAGTGCAATATGGAGAAACTGTATCATTAGCAAACCATTGTGAGGAAGCCAACCTGTATCTTCACAATGAATACAAGACTTATTTTGACTTATACATTGTATGTGCAGCTACTCATTATTGTTTGTTGTTCAGTCACACAGTCAAGTCCAACTCTTCGCAACCCCATGAACCACATCACGCCAGGTCCTTCTGTCCTCTGCCATCCTTCGGAGTTTGTTTAATTTCATGTTCATCCCACAAGGATCAATCTCGGCCTTTGCCATCCTCTTCTTCTTTTACCTTCAATCTTTGTCAGGGTCTTCTCCAGTGAGTGCTCCATTCTCATTAGGTGGTCAAAGTATTTGAGCTTCAGCTTCAGTATCTGGCCTTCCAGGGAATAGTCAGGGTTGATTTCTTTTAGGATTGACTGATTTGATCTTCTAAGGACTGGAGAATTATGCTACAATAGATCCACGGATGAAGCCATAGGCGACATGCATCAGGATCAGGAAATAATAATAATAAAGGATTTACTCAACACCTTGATTTCTTGTGCTGCTGTCACTGCTGGTGTGGCCCTGACTTCTGTCTACTTGTTGGTTTTTGACAAGGTACCTCAACAAAGACTCCTGAGTAAACTTAGCAGTCATGGGGTAAAAGGACGGGTTCTTTTATGGATTAAACACTGGTTAAATGTCAGGAAGCAAAGAGTAGGAATCAATGGACAGCTCTCTCAATAGAGGGAAATAAGATGTGGGCTCCCACAAGGATCAGTATTGGGGCCGGTACTATTTAATTTATTCATAAATGACGTGATACTAAGGGTGAATAGTGTAGTGGCCAAGTTTGTGGATAACACAAAATTATTCAGGATGGTGAAAACCAAGGCTGACTGTGAAGAGTTCCAAGAGAACCTACAAAAACTGGGTGAGTGGGCAACAATGTGGCAAATGTTTAATGCTGGTAATGCTAAGTGTTAGGTGATGCACACTGGGACCAAAAATCCCAACTTCAAGTATAGGCTAATGGGGTCTGAACTTGCTGACACTGAGAGGGGAAAAGATAGCTCAATTAAAGTGTCAACTCAGTGTGCTGCAGTGGTGAAAAAGGCAAACTCTATGTTAAGGATTATTAGGAAAGGGATTGAGCATATAACAGCCAATATTGTAATGACCCTGTATAGATCTGTGGTGTGGCCTCGTTTGGAATACTTTGTACAGTTCTAGTCACTGTGTCTCAAAAAGGACATTGCAGAGCTGGAAAAAGTGCAGGGGAGGGCAACCAAGATAATTAGGGGGTTGGAGCACCTTCTCTATGAGGAAAGGCTGAAGAGTCTGGGACTTTTCAGTTTAGAAAAGAGATCACTAAGGAGGGACATGATAGATGTTTATATAATTATGTATGGGGTGGAGAGAGTTAAGAAAGAGAATTTTTTTCTCCCTCTCCCAAAATAGAGAATTCTATTCAGCCTCAGTCATGTCATCTAGCTCCCACCCAGCACAATTGTTTAGGGCAATTAGATCCTCGACAACCCTCATGGAGAGAAACCAAAAAGCTAGTATCCAGCCATTAGCTGTGAGGTATTTGTGAGCTTTTTTTGTGGAGAAAGTCTTGATGCTCCACTGCCACCTACCCACCAATGTTGATGCAGTATGTGAACTGCAGGCCCCTTGGCCGCCTTTGGATTCAGTACTTAACAACTTCAGTATCATGCTGATGTAGACAGGATCTTGGGTGCTGTTAGACCAACCACATGCCTCTTGGATCCATGCCCCTCATGACTGGTGAAAGCCAATGCTGGGAGGATATCGAGCACCCTGATGGACATTATCAACCTGTCCCTGGAGAAAGGTATGACGAACCCCTGTATCTCCCCAACTGTCTGGCAGATTTTTCCCACCAAGTCTTCAGTTCCCCTGTGATTGATTTGCCCTAAAGTAGCATGTACATATTATTTGTCATAAAAGACTTGACTGTCCCACCCTATGTTTAAATATTTAGTTTAGGCTTTTTCTCAGCTCAGGAACTCTACTGAAAATACAGGAGCAGTCCAGTTTTGTAAACCCTTGAGAAATGGCACTTGAGGGAAATTATCTTTCAAAAACAGGCAGGGAATATATATATATACAAGAAAGGGAACCCGCGATACTCGCGGGGGTGGGGGGGAAGAGCTCCATGCAGAGCAGGTGGAGGAGGCAGTAGCAGCAGCAGGTAAGCCCTCTCCCCCCCCTCCACTGGCAGCACAGCCTGAGCGGCT
>NW_015168671.1:389043-449715 GCF_001447785.1 Gekko japonicus | reverse complement strand
GAAGAGCTCCACACAGAGCAGGAGGAGGAGGAAGCAACAGTAGCAGCAGGTAAGCCTTTCCCCCCCCCCGTCCTTGGACACCGGCGGCACAGCCTGAGTGGCTGCCAGCCACTGAGCCCACCAATTCTGCCCCATCCCCGGTCTCCTCCATCCCCCCTCCACCACCACCCCCGGCTCCTATGGCGAGTCCCGAGCATATAGTAAAAAGGTAAAGGTTCCCTTGCTCAAAAGCCAGTCGAATCTGACTCTAGGGTTGCGGTGCTCATCTCCGTTTCAAAGCCGAAGAGCCAGCGCTGTCCGAAGACGTTTCCGTGGTCATGTGGCCAGCATGACTAAACACCGAGGTGCACGGAACGCTGTTACCTTCCCACCGAAGTGGTATACCACCCCGCATAATTTATCTATGGGTTTGGAGGCCTTGGTGGTATGGCTTAAAAAGAGCTGGCTGAGACTGAACCCAACAAAGACAGAGGTTCTGTGGCAGGGGGGCTCAGGATTGGGGCACAGTCTTCCCACCCTTGATGGGGTGCCATTGACACCAGCGCAAACTGTCAGAAGTCTGATCCTTGTCCTGGACACCTCCTTATTTATGGATGCCCAGGTCACAAATATTGCCAAGCTGGTGTTTTTCCCATCTACGTCAAGGGGCAACTGGCCCCTTTCTTGTTGAGCCATGACCTAGCTACAGCAATCCATGCAACTCTAGGCTAGACTACTCGCTCTATGTTGGCCTACCCTTGAGACTAACCTGGAAACTCCAGCTGATCCAGAATGTGGCAGCATGGGTTCCAGTGGAAATGTCACGGATGGCACATATGCAACCTGTGCTGTGCCAGCTACACTGGCTTCCAGTGGAGTACTGAGTCAGGTTCAAGGTCTTGGTGTTGACCTTAAAAGGCCTTGAGCAGTCTGAGACCCATGTATCTTTCGGACTGCCTCCTCTGATATGTTCCCCAAAGAGCATTGCCCTCTTCTTAAAACAATCTACTGGTGATCCCTGACCCTAAAGACATCTGGCTGTCCTCAACCAGAGCCAGGGCTTTCTCAGCCCTGGCTCTGACCTGGTAGAATTCTCTGACAAACCTGGTGTAACTCTTTGACAAGCGATTCCGCAGGGTCTACAAGGCAGAGATGTTCCACCAAGCTTTTGGTTGAGGGCAGCGACAGGCAATAACATCGCTGGCACCTTCCTCACTTCCCCCTCCCCCTTTACCTCACTCCCCCTCCCTATCCTGCTTGCGAGGTGGCAACAGGGTCCTGAACTGGTCAATAGTAGACTATTAACACATCTGGGGATTAATTTTAAATGTTTCATATTATATTTATTGTATTTTAACTAGTGATTATGATATATTTATGTATATTTTTTACTGATGTAAATCACCCAGAACCCTGTTTATTCTGGGATTGCGCAATTCAGAAATCTAAAGTATAAATAAATAAATTCAATGAAGCTGATGGGCAATAAGGACGGACAAAGGATGGACAAAAGGAAATACTACTTTACACAGAGAGTGATTAAAATGTGGATTTCACTTCTAGAGGATCTTGTCATGGCCACAGGAATAAACAGCTTTAAAAGGGCATTAGATAGAATCATGGAGGATAAGTCTATCAATGGCTACTAGCCATGGTGACTGAGGGAAACATCCACATTCAGAGGCACTGAGCCTCTGAATCTCAGAGCCAGAAGACAACATCAGGGGAAGGCCTTGGCCTCTATGGCGTATTGTTGGCCATCCAGAGGAACTAGTTGGCCACTGTGTGAGACAGGATGCTGGACTAGATGGACCATTGCTCTGATCCAGCAGAGCTGTTCTAATGTTCTTTAGAAGCTTATTATTCCACACTGATTACAGCAAATAGGAATATATAATAGAGCCAAGACAGGAACTTAATATAAAATGGCATAAAAAAAGAAAAGAAAACACAAAAAGCTGATATACCTTGGCCAGTATTTTAGATGTTGAATTATTTGGTTTAAATAAACATGGCAGATTTCACTACAAATGTAATAATCACTCACTCCTGTCTTCTGCCGTCCTCCGGAGTTTGCTTAATTTCACGTTTGTTGTATTGATAACGCTAAACATCTCATCACTTGTCATCCCCTTCTTCTTTTACCTTCAGTCTTTCCCAGCATCAAGGTCTTCTCCAGTGAGTGGTTTGGTGGCTGTTATGTATTGAGGCTAAGCCTTCCTCTACTTGTACCTAGAACGGGCTGAGCTTGCTTCTCTAGAACAATAGCTTGCCTGGATCCAGGAACTAACCAATAGGTAAGCAGTGCAATGTAAATAGCCTATCGCTGGGAGCGTGTGTGTGTGTTGGGTGTGGTGTTTTGCATACTTGTAAGCAGGGCTCCATCCCTGCTAGTTTGTCTAGTAGTTTGCTGAAATCACTTAATAAACTAGAGCTGATGACTGCAATGCGTCTAGAACCCAGTATTTAATAGTGGCCAAAGTATTTGAGCTTCAGCTTCAGTATCTGGCCTTCCAGGAACAGTCAGAGTTTATTTATTTTAGGACTGACTGATCTGATCTCCTTGCAGTCCAAGGGACTCTCAAGAGTCTTCTCCAGCACCATAATTCGAAAGCATCTATTCTTCAGTGCTCGGCCTTCCTTATGGTCCAACTCTTACAGCCATACATTACTACTGGGAATACCATTACTTTGACCATACAGACTTTTGTTGGCCGTGTAATAGCCCTACTTTTTATTATGCTGTTTAGGTTTGCCATCACTTTCCTCCCAAGTAGTAGGTGTCTTTTAATTTCATGACTGCACTCACCATCTGCAGTGATCTTGGATCCCAGGAACATGAAGTCTGTCACTGTTTCCATGCCTTCCCCTTCTATTCACCAAGAAGTGATGGGGCTGGATGCCATGATCTTAGTTTTTTTGGTACTGAGTTTCAAGCCAACTTTTGCACTCTCATCTTTCATCCTTAGCAAGAGGCTCTTTAGGTCCACTTCACTTTCTGCCATTAAATTGGTGTCATCTGCATATCTGAGGTTGTTGATGTTTTTCCCGGCAATCTTAATTCCGGTTTGTGATTCATCCAGGCCAGCATTTCACATGATGTACTCTACATATAAATTAAATAAGCAGGGTGACAATATACATCCTTGTCATTCTCCTTTTCCTATGCTAAACCAGTCAGTTGTTCCATATCTGGTTCTGTCACTTCTTGACCCTTATACAGGTTTCTCAGGAGACATGTGAGGTGGTCTGGTATTCCCATTTCTTTATGGTCTTGTCACAGTTTATTGTGATCCACACAATCAAAGGCTTTAGCGTAGTCAGTGAAGCAGAAGTAGATGTTTTTCTGGTACTCCCTTGCTTTCTCCATAATCCAGCGAATGTTGGCAATCTGATCTCTAGTTCCTCTACCTCTTCGAAACCCAGCTTGTACTTCTTGCAGCTCTCTATCCACGTACTGCTGAAGCCTAGCTTGTAGGATCTTGAGCATGACCTTGCTAGAGTGTGAAATGAGTGCAATTGTGCGATAGTTTGAACATTCCTTGGCATTGCCCTTCTTTGGGATTGGAATGTAAACTGACCTTTTCCAATCCTGTGGCCACTGTTGTGTTTTCCAAATTTGCTGGCATATGGAGTGCAACACTTTAACAGAATAATCATTTAAGGCTTTGAATAGCTCAGTTCATGGATCACTGCCTTGACGTGGCGAGGGGGCATGCGATGAGGCTGCAGGCTATGCCATGGAGGGCCACCCAGGACAGACAGGCCACAGCAGAGAACTCAGACAAAACGTGATCCAGTGGAGAAGGAAATGGCAACCCACTCCAGTATCTTTGCCAAGAAAACCCCATGGACAGTAACAAAATCACTCACATGATATTACATATTCCATACGATATTACATTTATTGTTAAACATATATGATTTTACTTTCCAATTTGTACTGACTAAATATAATGTAGCAACAGCCACAACGTCTGGGCCCCAATGGAATTTTGTTTCTCTGTCTGCTTCATGAATCTGATAAAACAAGCTTTTGCCTACAAAAGCTAATTCTATAAATAAATTGCTTAAAGAACACTTGAAAGCAGGCCAGCTTAACTTGTGACCCACTGCGCCAATCATACCTTACTAGTCATCCATGAAGAGAGGTGTGTTATAATTCCCGGGCCGGTTTTGCTGCCAGTTTGAGACTGATGAAAACAGTGCTTGTCAAGTACATAGCAGACCATAATAAATGGCCTGAGGGCAATATTTAGCTTGGATAATCACAAACTGTGCACACTGGCTTTTAAGAAAGAAGTCTGGCTCCAGCGAGGCTACTGTATGTTGTAATGTGCTTCTAGGTGGGCAGAGGGCAGTGGCTTTGTAGTGGATGGCAGCTCCTCATACATCATAGGATTCCACTCTGGAGAGCTCAGAGAGGAAATCTTTAGGGACTGCTGGTAGTTGTGTCCTGAAGAAGAGAGCCTCATCCACATGCAGAATACTGGGGGAAAGCACATAGAATCCTGGCCAGACAGCAGAATCGAGAGCACCACCAAAGTGTTGGAAACTGTGCAAAAGCTACCATCACTGCTCTTATGCAGCTTCCCTTTTATGTTGATGAGGCTCAAGCAGAAGATTTAACTTATGGAGCATCAACGGTCTTTCAAGAGATGGAGGCCCCTTTGTGATTTTGCTGCCACAACTCACACAGCTGCTCTTAGAAAATGCTACGTTATTTTTCCTATGAAAAGTTAAAGTACCATAATCACATATAATATCTACCTATTAAGTATATAATATCTACTTAATCTTTTGTTTATCTTGGAATGCTTCTGTTGGCACATGGACGCATTGACTGGTGAGGTAACATTAGATTTTCACTCAGGGGTCGTTTCGTAGAAAAAGAGCTAGGGGAACTCATTAGCATAACTCATTAGCATATGCCACACCCCCTGACATCACCGGAAGTGTGTCATAAGGCCACACACCCCACCCCCAACGGTCCCAGCCGCCAGCAGCGGCCTTGCAGCTCCACTGCCGAGCCCCATGAGGGGCCCGGCGGTGGACCTGCAAGGCCGGCAGGAGTGCAAGGAAGCCCCGCGAAGGCCGTCCCTGGCCCCAAACAGGCAGGGGTGGGGAGAGGCAGGGAGGAAGCAACTTACCCTCCCTCTTCTCCTGCCTCCTCCTGGCTGAATGAGGGCCAGAACCGGGCCGCCAGAAGCAGGCTTTGTCATGTGCCCCGCCCCCCGTACCTCACCCGGGGGAACTGCGATCCCCTGCGATCCCCCAAAATGACCTCTGTTTTCACTTAAAATGGGGCACAATCTCTCCGACATTTGAGGATCTATTCCTCACTATGCAATGCAACCAAATCACCAATAGGGGCAGCATGGACTGCATTCTTGGAGGAGATTCGAGTCAAGCTAGCAAAGAACTGGTATATGATTAGGACTGTATTTTTAATTGGATTGTCATATATTTAAATTATTGCCTGCCCTCAGTTTTCAGGAATGAGCAGACTATAAAAACAAATGGATACACATAGCTACCTTATACTGAGTCAGCACCAATTATCTGCTAAAGTAATGGTGTTGAAGGACTTACTTGTGATTAGCCAAATATTGCTCAAATTGCTGCTTTGTAACCTCTGGACAACATTTGTGCTGGACACTGCTTTTCTTTTGGTATGGGCCTCCTTCGTTCCCCCCTCCTCAATTCCCATGCATGCAATGCCTGATGTGGATTGCAACTATGGCGCATGTGGAGAACAGGCTTCAGACTTCATGCTGCACTGTTTTCCCAATAATAGTCCTGTGGGTTCAGTATTTGGCCCATTAGGAAAACCTACAAGTACAGGCCAAATAGCGCCCACTCTCCCAATCATTTTTGGCTAGGAAAATAGTGTGTATTGAGGGAAATGACTATTATACAAGACACAGGAAGGCATTCCCAGATCCCACTTGTATACTTTGTAATGTGGGAAGTGTTTTAGATTATAAAATAGTGGGATTGTGTATATCATCATGCCCACTAGAAGAGATGGTTAAAATATAATCAATGGGTTAAAAAAACACCTGTGTAGCAGAAACACCACACCACAGGATATTATAATTTTCCGAAATAAAGAAAATAATCTAATATCTTGTGGGAGCTACATTGAAGCTAGACCAGCACTACCTCCTAGATATATTTTTTTTAACTGAATAGTGTATAGCATAATTATCTGGGATAAAAATGTGGATATTTAAAGTAAAATCTCTATAGAGAAACATCCTGCCTCTTCTACCTATTTGACCTGCTGGCAATCTACAAGAATTGCATGCATCTCTCCTAGCCTGATTGTATTTTTCTCTCTGTTGAGACTGCTTTGGGCAGGCTTTTTCCACGTGGGAGGAAATGAGGATAAAAAGACCAATGAAACTTCAAAGCAACAGCTTAAGGTGAGCTTTTGTTTTCTTGAACTACAGACTGGCTCTGCATATTAACAACATGCTGTGGCTTTTCCTCTCTAATGTGCCTTCTAGCCTATGAACAAGGTAAATTAATGGAAAGGATACTAGAAAAGTGAAATGTTCCGGCAGAAATGCCACTCTGAATTAATGGGACTTATTTCCAAGCACAAGAAGCACTTTTGAATTCCACTTAAACACTGGCTCTTAACAGTTTGTTCAGCTAAAAGAACAAATGCTCTTTGAGACTTTGTGAGAGTGTTGTGTAGACAACTATATTGGGTCAATGTATGCTTGCACAGAGAGATCTGAACAGAAGCCACTGGCCTCTCCCCTGACCCTTATTTATTCCTCTATCCTTCCATGGATAAGCTCTGAACACACAGTTTGTTCTTAGAAAAATATCTGCTGATGCATGTATCCAGCCTATTAATGTCTCTCCCCTTATGTCCCTTTCTGCCAACCACATGCTTAAGGTTGACATTTGCTGGCTCATCTCGCCCTTAAAGTAGCCCACCTGCAATCAACCACAGCCCATGTTTTTTCTATAGTACCTCCCACGCTATGCAACGGGCTCCCTGTTGGGTGAGAAGGGAGTCATCTCTAGAAGGCACTCCATTTTGTTTGTTGGAGCTTTTAAATAGGTGTGGGCTCCAAATATTTGAGTGGGAAGGGATTATTTGGGGGTTAATTGTACCTTGTATGTTTTTAATTTGGATCTGTAAGTTGCCTTGAGCCACAACGGAAAGGCAGAGCATAAATATTTTAATAAAGACATTGTACAAATTCTATGGTGCAATCAGTGGTCAAAACCAGGTGCAATCTGTGGTTTAATCAGTGGTCAAAAGCAGGTGCATTTTCTTTGCATGTGGGATTGATGTACTTATAGGACATGTCAGTGCACAGGACTGATATGCAGGGGTCATTTGGGGGGGACGCGGGGGGACGCCATCCCCCCGGGTGAGGTGCGGGAGGGCGGGGCCTGGAGCTCCCTGCTGGTGCCCGCTGGAGGTCGCCGCCGGCTGTGGGGAGGACACACTTCCAGTGATGTCAGGGGGTGTGGCATATGCTAATGAGTTATGCTAATGAGTCCCCCTAGCTCTTTTTCTATGAAATGACCCCTGCTGATATGTGTAGAAGGTATATGGGAGCTGGCTGCCAACAGGGGAGAACTGGGGTGACAAAATTTGAGGGGTTCAAGTCAGTTGGAGGGCCCCTAAAGCCTGGGTCATGTAGTATTCATGGAATGCATTTCAAAAAAAATCTAATGCAGTTCTGACTGCAGCTACTAGGGCTGCAAGGAAAGCATAGTACAGCAAAGAGCCCAGCCTTTCTGCAAAGTTTACCATGAAGCTGCTGATCAGATTTTGCAAAACCCATCAGCCAAGCCTGCACTGCACCAAGGAAAGACCAGCTAGGACAGGATGCAGACTCCTAAAAAGGTCTATGGTTTCATTTTTCCTTTAGTTTCATCTAGCTCCTGCACAGCCAGATCTTACCAATGGGCAGTCTTGTTTGTATGCTGTAGCAATTTAAAAAAAAAAAAAAAACACGTTTTGTTGTCTTCTCCTACATTTCTCTTTTCCACATCTCCTCCTTCATTTTGCTCTCTTCCTTTAATGATCTGTCATTCATTTATCCCCACTTCTAGTCCACACACCCCCCCATTTTTCAGTCTCAATGCCTCCTCACCCATCCTGGTTGGCAACTTAGAATATTTTTTTAAAAGTACTGGGTGCGGAGGTTCAGCATGGTGAAATCAGCTCAAGTTTATTTGGTTACATCACAACAGAAGATAAATTAGCCAGTCCAAGGCTGGCTTATATGCACATCCACACTCACACCCAACACACCCCCAATTCCCGTGATGGGCTGTATTTACATGGCCCAAGTTTCTATAGGTCCCTTCAGGATCTGGGCGAACCTATTGGTCTGCACTAGGATCCGAGGTGGCTATTGTTCTCGGACCGAAGGTTAGTAGGTCTGCCAGACCACATGGCTAGGCTAGCGTAGCTGTGGCCATCTTAATACATAACATTTTTAATAGTAGTATAGGAGCAAGCTTCTGTTAATATTGTGGACAGAAAGGGGAAGTTAAGATTTCCCCATAATCTATTAAAGTAGTAAAAGGAAACCCCCCCCCCCCATCTTTAACATGCATGATAATAAATGTTAATCTGCCTCAGTGGTCACAAGTGAAGAACTCTATATGCCGCCTTTATCCCCAAGGGGGACCCAAAGCAGCTTACATCATTCTCCTTTCCTCTGTTTTATCCTCACAACAAAGTAGGTAAGGCTGAGAAAGTGTGATGGGCCTAGCTTCCATGGCAGAGTGGGGATTTGATCCTGGGTATCCCACATCCTAGTCTGACACTTTAACCACCGTACAACCTTAGCTTTCATTACAAATAGCAGGGGGGGGGGGCGGGTGTCTGGTGATAACCTGGGTCAAGATATTCCAGTTTCCATTTTTGGACCTGGAACTCTCATGCTGGTGGCCATTTTTGAGATTCCTAGTTCTATTTTCTAATGAGTTATGCCTGCCACAAATGGACAGACAGACGGGCATGTGAATGCTTTTACTATTATAGATGCATGCTAACAGCCAGCCAAGTAATTTGTTTTGTTACAACATTTGGTTTGGATAAAGGTCATATGGAATATTTTCTGGGATCCATGGTGGCTCTCAGCAGCCCTATATGGGAGTGAATATGATGTCCCCACCCTGGCATGCAAGCAATATGTTGTATTAACAGGGCTTGTTGCACAGACAGATATGCACTGGTTGCCCACCAACTTCTGGGAACAATTAAAAGAGCTGGTTCTTATCCTTAAGGCCCTAAATGGCTTTGGGATAGGTACCTGTCTCCTTCTATACTACCCAGTCCACCAGTTAAGATCTTCCTCCAAAAACCTGCTCTCTCTGCCACGGCCTTCAGATGTGAGGCAGGTGGGAACTAGAGACAGGGACCTTTCTGGAATGCCCTTCCTCTTGAGGCTCACCTGGCATCTACTTTACTTTCTGTTAGTCGACAGGTCAAAACACATCTTTTTATCCAGGCTTTTAAACAGAGGTTTTAGCTTACCAGCTTTTTAAATTGTCTGTTTCTGTTTTATGGATAGTTTTTACACTGTTTATGTCCAATGGTTTGTTTTATATTGTTCCATTGTTTTTATTACAAGATGCCTTGAGTGGGACTCTGAAGAGGTAGCATTGCAATATTAAAAATAAGTATATACTGTATAAATACCAAGGAAATCCCTACTGGTTGAACGTCAGGGTATCACGAAGGTACAGGTCCTCTCTAAGGGGAAAATATGTGTTTTATATTTCCCCCTCAGTTCTATGATTTTGTGGTTTTTCCTCTTTTCTGTAAAAAGTAGGGGAGAAAGGAAGGAAGGAAGGAAGGGTCTTCCGGTCTTATGCTTTTGTGTTTTTTTCTTTTTTTTGTAAAAAGTAGGTGAGGAAGGAAGGAAGGAAGGAAGGAAGGAAGGAAGGGATTTTTGCTTTTCTTAACAGAGATCATTGGGGGAAATAAAACGACAGCAGGAGATAAGCAGTGCTTGGAAAAAACAATACCATAAAAATCAATAATAGTAGAAGTGTACAACTATAGCCCTGCAGGCAACATATAACCTCTTTTTAAAGCCACAACTTTTTAAAAATCAAAGCCTATTTTTAAAAGTGTATATTTCCACTATTGTTGCTTATGCTTCTAAAGAATATTCATTTGCTTTAAGTTAGGAAACCCCTATCACATTTGCCAACATTAACATTTAACTATCGATTATCTCCTCAAATCTACATGACTGCTGTTGGGTTTGAATTTGGGCAAGCCAAGTGGTAAATGCTCACTCTATAACAAAGCACCAGTGAATGGCCTTGGAAAAGTTAGTCACCCCTACTTTACTTGTTTATTGAGAATATATAAGGAGGTCAGTTTGGAGGACATTAATTAATAGAGTCATCATAAGTCTGAAGTGACTTGAGGTCACTTAACATGCACACACACACACACAAATAACACACTCTGTCTTCATCTGGGAAATAAATCAATATATATAATTTCTATGGTCTTAATGAACTCCAGTATGAAATATTAGGGTTTCAACTGAACCAGAGTTTCAGTTTTAAAAAAATACCAGTTCTAGATTATTTGTTGGTAGGTGAGATTTCTAAATAGGAGAAAACTCATTCCCAAATAGTTTGTGCAATAGTGTCTATATATCTAATTCTCAACATGGCCAAATTAGTGGATACTTATGTCTGGAGACTGGAGCCATGAAGAGATGATAGATCTTTCTACAAATCTGAGAAAGGTAGAAGGGGCAGGACTATTCCCAGGTCTGTTTTGGCCTTTAAGGGAGGTCTCATCAGGAAAGGCAGAGTATAAATAAAATAACTAAATAATAACTATATTAAAAAAAGGTTAGGGGCAGAAAAAAGGTAGGTTTGGTATCTGGGAAGGAGAGAAGGAAGCAGGGAAAGGTGAGGATAAAATTGTTGCCAGGAGGAGGGGAAAAGGAAATAGTGTGGGGAAGGGAAAATGGGGGAAATTACCCCTGTAAGTCCTTTCACTTTCCCTACTGCAGAACTGAGCTTGGCCTGGCTACCAACACTGTACAACTGGATTGTAGTTTGCCAGGTAAAGGCTGCCAGGGAAAGAAAAGCAGAGAAAGCGGTGGAAGGAAATAAAGGCAGGCTGGCTGGTGGGTGGGAAAAAGAGAAGGAAGCGGGAAATGGAGAGAGGTTTTTGGAGCTGTCAGAGTGAAGAGTGCAGGAGCAGGGGAAATGAGATGCCCCCCCACAAGTCCCTGCAGCATCTAGGAGAGTCATATGGTATTTCCAGTACCATGACCTATGTCCTGCATGACAGCAAGAATTTGTGAACCACAGCTGAGAGGTCTGTAACCCTGAAGCGTCTCAAAAGCTTCTGCGTATGGCACCACTCATATGGTTGATTGACCGAACATCATGTAATCCAATGTGACTGATGTGCTCAGAAGTGACACATCTATAAAGACTTCCATGCTGTAATCTGTTTTATAGGATAGTTTAATCAGAAATATTAGGTTCTATGGCCCCATGATGTCAGTGGCTGGATGTATTATAGATGAACAACATCTTTATAACCTTGTACTCTCTCCACTGCAGCGAAACAAACAAATAAAATGCTAACTTTGTTGTTCCTTACTGTTATTCCTGGCCAGCATACTAGGCTGCAGAAAGGGTACGGGCTTTCAGGGGGGAAAATTCCCATCGACCTGGTCACCACTAGGAGTAGAAGAACTGGGCAAGGTGCTACTGGTGTGTTGCTATAAATTCAATAGTATCTTTACTGAGGGGAGTGGAAAAGGAGAAGTGTGACTGTGGGACAGTTACTGTCTCTCAGTCTAACCTAACTGGGGAATAACACTGGGGGGACCTAAGGTTGCCACCTCCACCTTGGGAAATTCCTGGAGACTTGGGGGTGGAGCCTAGGGAAGGCAGGATTTCGGGAGGGACAAGGTATAATGCTATACAGTCTACCCTCAAAAGCAGCCATTCCCACCAGGGAAACTGATCTCTATAGTCTGTAGATCAGTTGTAATTCTGGAAGAGCTAGGGTTGTGGGTCTCCCCACTGGCCATTAGCAAGGTGTGGGGGTGGGGTTGCCAGATCCAGGTCGGGAAGCTCCTCGAGGGGCCTCAGTAGGGTACGATGCCATAGAGTTCACTGTCCAAAGCATCCATTTTTTCCAGGGGAACTGATATCTGTAGTCTGGATATGATCTGTAATTCTGGGGGATCCCTAGGTCTCACTTGGAGGCTGGTATCCTTAGGGAGAACTTCAGGTCCTTCTTGGAACTTGGTAACCCTAGGGGAAGCAAATAGGTTGCCCTGGGCTCCCTGGAGGAAGGGTGGTGTATAAATGTGACAACTAGAATGGGAAAATAAATATATGGTGCATATAGTGCTTCTGCCTATGGGCTCTGTGTGTCTGTCAGGGGAAGATTCATCATGTCCTATGTTTGTGCATTCTGCCAACATTGCTGGAATTAGTTTCTATCTACCAGTGTTTTTAAACAAAGATATAATACGTTCACACCTACCAGCACAGAAGAGAATAAAAGGCAAGGTATTCCATACCACGCTTTTAACCCTAAAACAAATAATCCTGCATGGGCCTCTCCTTGTCCTCAAGACCCTTCACTATTTTCATCTGATGTTTTAATCTTGCAAATTTATTTTCCCCCATTTGGTTTGCTCAGCAGAGATGATTATGCAGGAAGGAAATGGCAAAGGGGGTCAGACAGCAAATGAATGAGGAGTGAAATCTCAAAAGACGCTAGATTAATATTTATGCAGCACAATCTTCACTTTCACATCATGGCATATAATGGGATCAGCAGAAGCTAACAGAATCCATGCTGGGTGACCTATCTTGGTGAAAATTTAGTTTAATCTGTAGATTAGGCTGACAAACTCATGGACAAAGTGAAAGCCTTCAGCAGCATGTAAGATATTTATTAAAGATACCGGTTTTGAAACATACCCATTTCTTGAAAGGTAATGAGGAAAAAAAGTATTCATATGTTCAAAGCTAAGGAAATTTAATGAAAAAATAATAACGTGGGTGGTTTGATGGGTTTATTTGAGCTTTTTCGTATTTATTTGTGTGTGAAGCATGCTTTTGGAAAAATAGCATTTAGAAGAAGAAGAAGAAGAAGAAGAAGAAGAAGAAGAAGAAGAAGAAGAAGAAGAAGAAGAAGAAGAAGAAGAAGAAGAAGAAGAAGAAGAAGAAGAAGAAGAAGGAGGGGAGATTGGATTTATACCCCGCCCTTCACTTGGAGTCTCAGAGCGGCTTACAAACTCCTTTCCCTTCCCCTTCCACACCCTGTGAGGTGGGTGGGGCTGAGAGAACTCTGACACAAACTGCTCTTTTTCAAGGACAGCTGTGCCAGAGCTTGTGACTGACCCAAGGTCACATCAGCAGGTGCAAGTGGAGGAGTGGGGAATCAAACCCGGTTCTCCCAGATTAGAGTCTGCACACTTAACCACTACACCAAACTGGCTCTCATTTAGCAGTCATTTTAAGCATTCTTATATATAAGGAGATACTGTGCCTCTGAGCAGGAGCTGCACCGATAGGAGTGAAGGGCAAGTTCAGGCCTGAGAAATGGTGCAGTTGCTGTGTGCGTGAGAGAGGAATCACCTGAAGGCTCAAGGTCTCTATACACAGAGCACCAACAATCAAAATCTGTATCTAATAAGTACCTTTGTTGATATAACTAGTTTCTGCTTTTTCCTGGATAACACAGGCAGATATTGGAGTGTGTACATTCAATCAAAACTTCTTTGAGCTTATCCAGCTGATATATTCAAAGCATGTTCTTTCCACATTATATTCTTGATGAGATAATCTGGCAAATTTTCAATGGTGTGATGAATAGTACATCCATAATGTATGGGGGTGGCCTTTGTGGGGGGAACAGGATATATGTGCTTCTTTCTCTTGTGCTGATTTAAGAATTGAATGGTATATATTCAGCTTAACCTTAGCAGTGATTCCAGCTTAAGTCTTGTATATTTTAAGACACTTGCCTTGAGACAAGCCAGTTTCATTTTCTATGAAAGTCCTGTAGCCAGGGGTATAAAATGGAAGGAGTATAGAAGAAAATAGTGTCACAGTTCACCAGTGATGTTATAAATATTATTTAGTGTTATTTATAATATAATGGTATTTATAATATAGTAACATTTGGGATATAATATAATACATGACTAGATAGAATTCCGAACTCCAGTAGTTCTAGTAGGAAACATCATATTTCCCCCATAGCAAAAAACAATGGAATGATGCTGTGCCATGCACTGTAGGATCCAGAAGCTGCTCTTTCTCATAGTGTTATCCTGAGCAGAGCCCTTCTAAGTCTGTTGAAGTCAAAGGGCTTAAAAGGGTAGAACTCTCCATAGTATTTCATTGTCAGTCCCATACAGTTGCTCATTTTAGAAGAAGCAGATACCCAAACAGCTAGGGATTCCAGCCTCCAGGTGGGACCTGGGGATCCAGAGGCTCTATCCCCAAATTTCTAGGAGTTTCCCAACCTGAATCTGGCAAGCCTACCACCCATCCCTCGCCGGTGACCAGGGAGAACCTGGCAGCCCTACAGCGGTCTTTATTACTGACTGTATGCTGGTATATAATGGTAAGGGTCATTCACATTTTTCTCTCTCTCAAAAATGGGGGGGGGGTAGGAGCTGCAGATATTGCTCTGCAGAAGAATAAATGTTTCTTTTACCCTATTATACTTGCCCTGAAACATAATGTACATTATCATCAGATACAGATCCATCACATCTGACATTTGATTAAACTATCCAACTTCCATTCAAAGTATCTAAAACATGCTTAATTTTAAGAGCAAGCTGCTCCCTCCCTCCCCCCTCTCCCCCCCTCTCTCTCCCCCCCTTCTGCATTAAATTGTGTACATGATTTCTTGTATACTTGATTGTGTACTTGATTTCTTGTATACTTGATTTATATAAAATAATTTGGTTACTAAAAAAAAATGTAGCCCTGATTTGGGGGGGGGGGGCTTCTTTTCTGCTTTGAATGCTTTAGGTTGCACTTATAAAAGTGTTTTTCTACATTATTTCAAAACTCCTTCAAGAACTGGCATTGCACTTTTATTTTAAGATCCCAGCAACACATACTATACAGATCTTTATGAAGATATCTCTGTGTTTTGCTTTGGAAAAATAATTTTAAAAATTAAAATTCAAATGCATTTTTCATTCTGCTAATTACATAGTTTTCAGTATTTTTTTTAAAGAAGGAAAAGCCTGAAACAGAATTGGTCTGACAATTTTCCTTTGCTAAAAGCGAGCAACAAAGATTTCTCTGATTCTTTCTTCAGATTATATTCAAGAGCTAAAATGCTTTTACGAAACATAAGGAACTATTGGCTTTATTCTGCTGACGTTCATTTTCCTATCTTTCATTGTGAAACTGTCTGCGCCTCTGGGCATGTGTGTTTAAACATGCTAAAAATAGAACGTGCAGCCTAACAACTGGCTTCTGATTGGCTAACAGCACCAATCTGCCTAGCCTATGGGAGTCATTGAGAACAAAAGCAATTCAGTCTGTGTAAGTGTGAAGCGCTTTATCCATGTCAAACGACTTCAGGCTGTAGAAATTATTTTAGTTGCGGTTTTGCAAGGCAATAAGGCAGTTCAGTCCTTTAAGCAAACTGAAGATGAAACAAAGGCGTACTGGCAACTACAAAAATGTGAGCATTTGCATAAAGAGGACCATGACTTTAATACATTTTTTCACTTCTCCTTGGGATCATGGATTTTACAGAACACATTAATCAAGGCTCCTGTAAACTGCATAGCATTGTTTTCCTCAGAGATTTTTAGGATTATTGACTTTATATTCCTTGAAATTTCCCAAACCTATTAATGTTCTTCTATGTTTCTAGATGGGTAGCTGTGTTAGTCTTGTAGCCACAAAAGAAAACAGGAGTCCAGTAGCACTTCAGAGACTGACAAAATGTATTCCAGTTTAAGCTTTCATGAGTCAGAGCTGACTTCACCAGCTACAAGATCATCAATGTAGCGATGTCTTATAATATTGGTATTTTCATGATTTTGCTCTGTATGAAATAAAGTTCAACTGAGTGACTATGAGTGCCATGGTGATCTGAAGACCTGGTGGAAGAGTCCATTGCATTAGCAGTCAGAATAAACCTTAACTACATTACTGAAAGTGTTCCACTAGAGGCCACTGTTACATTGCTCAAAAGCCTTGATTCTGTTTTCCTGGACCTGAACTGAAATACTTCTAGCTGCAAGATTACTGTTGCAATGGCCTGAATATGTTCTACAAGACTTATTGTAAAAAAATAATAACAATAAAATGTGTTCTCCCTTATGCTTGCCAAATTTCTGTTGAATTGTTGGCAACATTAGCTATATTTATTATGAAACTAAAATCATGGAAGGTAAATGTGAAGTAGAAATGTTCCATCTTACATTTTATATGTACAGACTGAGAGGGAAGGGAGGGAGGGAGCAGACTTCAGCAGCAGAGGGTGGAAGAAGATCAGAATCTTACCAACTGCAACCACCATACCTGCCACACTACTGGATAGTCCAAGGCTGGTTGGCTTCTTGAGGCACGATGAGAGGTGAGAAAGCTCCAGCATTGGCATAATAGCTCATAGATGAAGAATTACTAGGAAACTGAGAGAAATGAAGACTCATAGTTTTTTACCTGGGAGGACAGTCATGGGTGATTCGGGTGCAAAAACATCTTGGACAATCTCAGTCAGAGATCGCCTTTTTTGAGCTGTCTCGAAAAAGTGCATTAGGGGCTCTTTTTGTAGCAAGAACTCCTTTGCATATTAGGTGACACACCCGTAATGTAGCCAATCCTCCAAGAGCTTACAGAGTTCTTACAGGGGCTACTGTAAGCTCTTGGAGGACTGGCTAGATTAGGGGTGTGTGTGTCGCCTAATATACAAAGGAGTTCCTGCTACAAAAAAAGCCCTGGCACAATCAGGCCATCATGTACTGTTACGCTCTAATTAAACTGAAGGTGGTCTCTAAATTAAAATGGTTTTATTACCTGGTAACAGTTGTTGAGTTGATGAGGGTCGCCAACCTCCAGGAGGCACTTGGAGATCTCCTGAAATTACCACTAATTTCTGGACTATGGAGATCAGTTCCCCTGGAGGAAATGGCTGTTTCGGTGTATGGGCTGTAGCACAGTATACCCCACTGAGATCCCGCTTCTCCCCAAACTCAGGCTCTACACACAAATCTCCATAAATGTCCCAATCTGGAGTTGGCAACCCTAGTCTGAGGCTTAGTTTTCTCTACCACATCATGGTAGGAAAACATAGTTTCTGGGACCCCACTGTGGAGAACAGCAAGATATCAATAGGTAAATAACTGAATAAATATTCTGTCATTATTATTATTATTATTTCATTCAATTTATATACCGCTCACCCCCTGAGGGCTCAGAGCGGTTTACATGTTCCAATTAATGCCAATCCTAACCTAGGGCCACATACATACAAGGGAGAAAGTGACTAGCCTACCAGGCACCCCAGTAGCGCGTTGTTGTTATCTGCGGGAGCTTGAGTCGACGACGTCCTCCTGGCGCTGGTCTGACCTTCTAAGCCCTTTGACTTCATTGGAATATAAGGTGTAACTCTGCTTAAGTTGCCACTGTGAGAAAGGTTAAGTAAAGGCATATTTTCCTAAGTACTTATTTCATTTCTTACACAAAGGTATTTTATTCCTTTTAAAACACTGTATGATCTTTCCACTACCTTTTAGCTAAACTTTTTTTCTTCTTCTTTGCTTTTAGGCTGCTTTACCCAGGACCTTAATTGTCTAGTTCTCTCTGAAACAATTGCTTAATTAAGTGCATTTCATTTGCATTCTATATAGTGGTAATTATAACTGAGGCACTGAAAAAAGAAACAGCTGAAATATTATGGAAAACTAATAATTAAAATAAAATGTATTAGAAAGTACAAACAATGTAAGTTCTCTTCTGATGCAGTGAACATGTAAAATAAAAATTAGAAATAGGTTGAGAATTTTTAATACTGTCTTCATCTTTGAAGTTTCCAGTGTTAGCTGATAAACTTTATATATATATCTTATTTTGTATATATATCTTATTTTGTTTTTGGCTGTCAAGTCATAGCTGATTTGTGGCAACCCCACAAGGTTTTCAAGGCAAGAGACATTCAGAGGTGGTTTGCTATTGCCTGCCTCCATGTCGCACTGTTGATATTCCTCGGAGGTCTCCCATGCAAATACTAGCCAGGGCTGACTCTGCATAGTTTCCAAGATCTGATGAGATTGGGCTACCCTGGACGATCCAGTTCCAGGAAAGGATCATAATAGCCACACACTTTATTTTGGGCTTACCTCATATATATTTGTAGCATGGGTTTAATAAATTCAAGTAGAGATTTGCTAATTTTTGTGTGAAAAGTTTTACCCTACACATAGACAACTCTTATTTATTCCCTGCCTCTTGCCCCCTGTTACCTCCCACTTTTTATATGCTGAAGCAGTTTCCGACATGGGCACAGGAACGTAAGTAAAAGGAAACCTTATCCCTTTTTAAAATACCAGGTAGTGGTGGAAAGTGCCATGAAGTCTCAGCCAACTTATGGTGATACCTCATGGGGTTTTTAAGACAAGAAACATTTAGAGACAATTTGCCTTTGCCAGTTCTGCCAGTTCTTCCATCCAAGTACTAATCAGGGCTGACCCTGCTTAGCTTCCAAGAACTAATAAGATTGAGCTAGCCTGACCCATCCAGTTCAGAGCTAGAACACCAGTTGTTGTTGTTCAGTCGCACAGTTGAGTTCAACTCTTCATGACCCCAAGGACCACCTCACGCCAGGCCCTCCTGTCTTCCATCATGCTCCGGAGAGAACACCAAAAACTTCTGTAAATAAGGGAAGGAGAATAAAGCCCCATTTTTACTCCCCCAGTTTACCTCAAATACCAGATTGTTTTCCACTCCTTCCCTTTCCTCCATCATATAGTATCATAACAGGCAAAGGAAATGCTGTATTATCTCTTCAGAGTAAAGTGGTACAGCAAGACAAAGAAATATTTTGAGAAAACAGGAATAGCAACTTCTTCCTCTTATTTTCATTCATTCAGTTCTCATCCCTTTGCCCACACAAACATCCCACATTTATAATCTAACAACCATTTCAACTCTAGCTAAGCCAAGCTAACCACAGCTAGACTCCTTAACTGCTAAAATTTACTGAAATCCTGTTCCAGAGACCATAAATTCAGAATTGCTAGGCTCTTCAGAGGTGCTGATCTTCCCCAACCCTAGCTTGATCCAGGTTGCAACTTGAAGGCAGATTGCTCTTGATTTGTTGATTCCCCCCCCCCCACAGTACACTGTCCTCTCATGAAAGTTCAGAGGAGCCAACCATCATTTGCTGTTGTTTTCCATGCTACAACAACAATTCCCGGAGCTTTTTTATTTAAAAAATTTATATCCAGATCCAGTTCAGGGTCTCCACACTAGCAAACATTTAAAAATTTCATTCATAAAAAGTATACACACAAACACACACACACTTAAAAACAAACAATGAAGAGGACTAATAAAAGTTAGTGAGGGAATGCCAAACAAAACAAGAAAGGGAAACAGAGAAGTCTTTCTAGGAATGGAGTTCCAAAATCAATGCCATGACTAAGAAGGTTCTTTCTCAGGTTTCTACCCATCTATTCTCAGATGGTGAGGGTACCCAAAGCAAAGCCTCTAAAGATGACCAGAGTGGTTGGGTAGTTCACATGGGAGAAGTGGTTGGGTAGGTTCATATGGGTCCTTAAGGTACACCGGCCCCAAATTGTCTAGGGCTTTAAAGGTCAATAGCAGAACCTTGAATTCAACCTGGAAGCAAATTGGGAGCCAGAGTATATGGAACACAATTGAGTGACGTACTCCCTACAACCCACTTTTTTGTTTCAGGATAAAGTTTCAGCTTGCTAGCCCTCATCCATTGCAAAACTATTTCCCGAAACTTGTTCATAGTTTCCACAGCCTCGAAGTATCAGATAGAGCTGAGCATCATCTGCATATTGGTGGCAACTTAGTTGAACCCTCCAGATGATTTATTCCAGTGACTTCACATAGATTTTTAAAAACATGGAGGCCAGCTAGAATCTTGCCAGTTCACCACTTTTAAAACTAAGCACTGCTCTGGCAGTTTGATGGGGGTGTTCTCCAATTTGAAGGCATTCCTTTCCCAAAATATGCTTTTGGCTTACTTTTTATTTATGTTTTATTGTAACTTTTCTGGACATATTAAGAGCTTCTTCAAACATATTCTTTTTGATGTGGTGAGTCCTCACATGAGCCTATTAACACTTCAGTCCTAAAGGCACTGCTAGTTTCTTAGTCTAAACATAAAAATTATCATAGTTTGTGAGAAATGAGCAGATCAGAAAACAGACTAAAGGCCTTCTCCATAATCTAAAACCTTTCCCTTAGAGTTGTATACACAGGTGCCTAGAGTCCTTTGAACAGGTGTAGAATATAATATGGTAGATGTTGCTGGGGCCAAAATATATGTGACATCAATATTCTGTGAGTCTAGGGTTACCAGGTCCCCCTGGTCACCAGCAGGTATGAGGGGGTAGGGTTGCCAGATCCAGGTTGGGAAACTCCTGGAGATTTTGGGATGGAGCCAGGGGAAGATGGGGTAAAATGCCATAGAGTCCACCCTCCAAAGGATCTGTGTTCTCCAGGGGAACTGATCTCTGTAGTCTGACTCTAAAAATGAGCTGTAATTCTGGGGGATCCCCAGGTCTTACCTGCAGGGTGGCATTCTTATCTGATGGAAGCTGTAGATATGTTTTTTGGCCCTAAAAAGCAGCTATGGTGGTTCATAATGGATCAGGATTCTGGCACTGGGGAAGGGGTGGGTTAACTTTTTCCGTTATTGCAATTTCTCTCGTCAGCACCTCCGCCTTCAGTTTTAAGTCTTACAAAAATTGGACAGGTGTCCTTATTGTGCCTATTTGTTTTGTTTTTACTCAAGGGGCCTTAAAACAGGTGGAGTGAAAGTAAGTTTTTTACCAGGGATACAACATGGGGGTTAAAGAGAGTTAACCCTCCATACATTCCCATCTACATTGCAGGCTCAATCCACATCCAGGAAAATTTGGTTTTCCAGAATGTTCATGTTTTCTCTAGCTTGTGGAAGCCACATCTCACATGGAATTTTGTTTTGTTTTATTTTACTTTTTTTCTGAAATAGGATATCTTGACAGTCTCCTAGTATAGTTCTGCTTTGCTTCAGGAACAGAATTAGATCATGTTTTAAAAAAATTCTCTTCCACATCGATGACAGACCACCAGGAACCTCATCATAGCTATATAAAATCTTGTCTATTCTGTGATCTTATCACATCCCTCTAAATCCAATGCCATAATGGCATAAAGATGAATATTCTCTTTTTCTAGTGCATTTTTATCCCGCCCATCACTTTCCTGTTATCTTCACAACAACTTCCTATTCTAGGATCTGAATGTGGATGATCACATTTGACATTGTGACATACTCTGTCCTCTGTTTTATGGTGATGCTACAATATTAGGGCAATATTTTAAAAATGAACCTAGTAAGTCTGGAGTGATGATATTTCCACAATCCTCTTCCCTGCCTGAATTCCGCTTCCTATTTATTTATTTATTTATTTATTTATCGCTTCCTATTTATTTATTTATTTATTTATTTATTTATTTATTTATTTATTTGCCTTATATCCTATCTTCCCCACATTCTAGGCTCAGGGCAGATACCAACATATAGGTCTGTAATTTGTGCAGGTTTACAATTTAATCATAACAATCCATTAGAATCAATAAAATCATCAGCATTTAGAACAACAACGAGCCTCAACAGATGATAGTGTGGTCCCAATCTGGCTTCTACGATCTGTGGTCACTACCAACAATGAAAAGTTGTAACTATATGAGCATCAGCACACTATATGAGTATCAACACACACATGCAGTGACTGAACACTGAGAGAACTTTATGAGAACAGAGCAGTTAAATCCACCAATAACTGGTGGGTGATCAACACATTTGAAAACTAGGTCACCTAACTCTGAACTCAGAAGTTTGATTCCAGGCTCTTTATCATAAAATAATTACCATTATCTTCCACTCTAAAACAGCAGGCTGAAAAAGCTACCAAGTTAAATCTATAAAATATGTATTTGTGCTCTGAGACTTCACACATTCTTTGTGAGATGCATATTGATATCTCCTGAAAAAAATACATCCCAATGTGCAAATGGAAATCTAACTGCTCCATAAGTGCACTCTACTTGATTAACCATAAGAACACATACGGCTTCAGTTTCATTGTCCACTATATTCTCACCCCACTGAAGATTCTGCTGGTGTTCCTCGGCATAGGATGAAAATAATTGAAATAGCTAACAGATTAGGATGCTATCTGTGAGGCAAAGCACCCTAATTTCCCTCAAGAGTTAATATGAATATTGGAAGGCCTAGTTCTGCTTGCAGGTGTTCATGACCTCAGTGTTCCTGCAACTACCATCCTTATCTCCTTCAAGGCATGATGCAGGAATGTTGTAATTAGGTCTCACTGCGAGAATCTGTGCTCATCTGTATAACTGGATGGGAGGGGGGAATTAGGAAAATTGCTCAGAATAGGATCCCTGATTGGACCAGAAACACCACCTGATGCAATAAGGTAGAAAGCTATAATAAGGTTATAGGCCAGAGAGAGTTATGCTAATGCCATGCTAGCATGCTTAGATATGTTATGCTTCATCACGATGGACTGCAATGTATAGAACACTTTTATGCTACTGCTAGGATTTTATGCTGCAAGAGATCTGCCATCTAATACCAAAGTATTCAATGTATTAGATAGAAAAGTTAGCTTCTTTATTTTCTTGTTGTTAAACTATAAAGATTGTACTGCATAGTGAATTCTTTTAATGATTTAATAAGCCTTTATACATGTTTACAAGGTCTGGTTTTCTTGTGTGCATCTAACCTCAAGGACCCACAGGTCTGGGAATAGGGTTGCCAAGTCGAAAATCGTTGGGAGCGGGGGACTCCCGTCCAGCATCCTATGTGCGCGCACATAGAGTTCCCCCCTCGGATGGTCGTGGCCCTGCCCCCAGCATGCCCAGCGTCATAACATCACTTCCTGGTGACGTGCACGCTGGGGTGGGGTTCCCCCGGGGCCTGATTCGGCGGCGGTGGGGAACGGGCCTCTGGGGCGGGGGGTTCCCCGCCCCCCGGGGGGACTTGGCAGCCCTATCTGGGAAGTTGTACCGGGGTTCCAAGCAAGGGACCAGAAGCAATAACCCAGAGGGATCCGGCTGGGGTCTCTGATACCATCTAATTTCTCATTCTTTCGGGTTCAGCTAGAAAATTTCTGTTTCAGTTTTGATTCTGCCTTGGGTGCACTGAATCTGCTGGTATATACTTTCACACCATTTTCTGTTCCATTGCATTGAATTTTTCCAGATTTGTGTGTTGATTGAATATAAACAGTATACAACTGTCATGAAAAGGGTGTATAAGTGTTGTATAAATGGCATAAAACAACAAACAAATTGGGAACACCTACAACAAAAAAGGGTCAAAACGCAGGATATAAACAAAGAAGAAATTAAAACAACATATTCATACATCCCTATTGATAACCTGACTCATATTCAAATTCATATAATTAATACAAATTAATAACTGTGCATTTTCATTGGTCTAAAAAATATAAGATATATAACTACCATGTTGAGCCCACAAAATTCTCTTCATAATTTTAGATGGAATATTTGTAACCAATCTTGAAGCAAAATATACATCAACTGGATTTTATAAAGTAAATGTTATTGTATAGAAATCAAACAAAGCTGCTGTTCAAATCTTGAACTTCTAGAAATTGTTGTTATTTAGAACAATTATTGCTTTAGTGTCTCTAAATAATTTTTAAATGAAGGAATGTATCTAAAATATTAATTGAATATTAACCTAAATAAGGAAAGTTCAAAGTAACTTGTGTGGTTTTTGAACCTTGCCCTAGGAATAACTCATGCTATTTAAAGCATCTTTGCTTTGCCAAATTTATAAATTGAAGAATGGATCTAATATGTACCAAATATTCAATGTTTGTGTGTTAGTGTGTGTGTCCCATGGGGGATGAGGAACACTGAGAGAGAAAACTGCAGTGCAAATCTACAGGAAACAAAGATATTAAAAATGTTCTAATATATTTCAAGGTAGAAATCAAATCTAAAATTAATGCCACTCTAACTTTCCTCAGTAGTCAAATAGCAATAACTTTTATATTAGCATTTTTAGCATACAGTTTTTCTATTCATTCTTCATTAAACTATTCTCATTGTCAGAACTCTGTAAACATGTCACAAATAATTTAAAGCCTGTCAAATAGACAATTTGAGATTCATTATTGATCAGGACTTTGTCTCCTCAAAATGAGGCTATCATTTTTCGTGATAGTGAGAAGACATGTTTGATGAAGATGACGCTTGGCTTGAGTCCAGCTATTGATATTTCTAAGTGATTATATCTGACCTCACAGTTGTCTGCCACCAACAGCTCCAATTACATGTGCCAGCTTTAAGTAATTTCATTGGGTTTAGCAACTGTGTGCCTTTGATCCACAGCTTGCTGCTTTTAACTGAAAGACCATACAGCCTCTGCAGCTTGCAATACTGGAATCAATTTATCTAATGAAGGGAGGATGTTTTCAGAAGTCACTGGCTTCTTGGCAGAATCCATTACAGGACTGGCCACAAACTTTGTGAGGAATATAAAGCAGCTGTGAACATTTCAAAGAAGTGGCAAGAGAGGGTGAATGACTTGCATGTGCTGTCCCCAAGCTTCTTGGTTTCACACATGTGAAGGAACAAGATGCATGTTCTAGTTCATGAACACAATAAACCTGTAAGCTGTATTAGTTACATGTTTAATTTGTATATGATATGTGTGTTTGTGTATGTGTGGATGCCCGCGCTGGGGGGAGGGGCGGGACAAAACGTTCTCTAGCCTCCCTGACCCCCGGGGTGGTGGCCTTGGACTTGTAGGGGCAAATTCCACCTCTCGCGTTGCTGCTCGGACATCACATGCAAGAGGTCCTTCTGGTTCCCCCAGGTCTTGGGAGGGGCTCTTTAAAAAGTTATGGCCGCTGTCGCAGTGGCAGCCGCGATGCCCACTTGGGGGGAGGGGCGGGGCAAAACGTTCCCTTGCCTCCCTAAGCCCCGGGGTGGTGGCCTTGGACTCCTAGGGGCAAATTCCACCTTTCGAGTGTGATGTCACACACGAGAGGTCATTCTCGCTCCCTCAGCTGTCCTTAGGGGCTCCTAAAAAGGTTATGGCCCCCGCCGCTTTTGGCAGCAGCTGCAACCACCGCGGGGGGAGGGACTGCTGAGCTGCACTCCCCGCCTTTTTCAGGCTCCGGGCCTGAAAAACGGCCTGCATAGCCGCCGCCCCTCCTTTTACAGGCTCCGCCCTAGAATGCTGGGCCTGAAAAAGGGCCTGCCGAATGTCAATTTCGCCCCCATTATATCTTATGGGCCATTGAAGTCAATGGTGAAAACATAGGGTATATTCTGGGGGCTGGAGGAGAAGGAGTTTGAGGGAGAGGCTCCAGAATCGCAGGGTAGCTGCTGGTGCATCTCCCCAGGATACCAACCAAGTTTGAAGAACATTGGACCAGGAGGTCCAATTCTATGGCCCCCCAAACAGGTTGCCCCTATCCCCTCCATTGTTCTCTATGGTGGTGGAAAAATAACTTTTCCCCACCATAGAGAACAATGGAGGGGATGGGGGCAACCTGTTTAGGGGCCTGTATAATTGGACCCCCTGGTTCAATGTCCCTGAAACATGGCAGGTATCTTTGGGAGAGGCTCCAGCAGCTACCCTGCGATTTTGGAGCCTCTCCCTCAAATCCCATCTCCTCCACCGCCAGAATATACCCCATGTTTTCACCTTTGACTTCAATGGCCCATAGGATATAATGGGGCCGAACTGCAGGAAGATCAGAGAATCTGATTCGGCGTGCAGCAGCCTGAAAGGGGCCCGAATGGGCCATTTTCGGGGTGAATTCGGTTCAGACGAACCGAATGCACATCCCTCCTGCAGCCGGCTTGCTGTCAGAGGGGCTGGTGCACACTTCCGGTGATGTCAGGGGGTGTGGCAGATGCTAATAAGTTATGTAATGAGCTCCTGCAGCTCTTTTTCTATGAAATGACCCCTGGTTTGAGGCATCCTCTTCGGGTCATCCCGAATTGTCTGTGGGAACCCCTCATCGGCACGGCAAAGTGCGGGTGGATGGGACTGAGACCAAGCAGCTGTGTGGTCCTGCAGGGCATGTGCATTGCTTTACATGACATTGTATCTCTCGGCTTGCAAACCTGCCTAGTCTGCCCCCTTTCCCCTTGCTGCTCCAAGGCAGGCTGGCAGCTTCCCACCGGCTGCTTGTTGCCGAGGGGGCAGCGCCAGCCCTGTCTCTGCTTTTGTCCAGGTTGAGAGCGGTGGCCATGGGTGCAAGGGCTGCTGCTGCAGCAGATGGGAAAGGGGCTGGCGAGGATTCTCCAAAATCAAGCAGGCTGGCGAGGATGGGGGCTTGGAGAACACATTTAAAGTTAATGGTGCTTTTTTTCCACCTCTCCCATCCTTCCTTCCTTCCTTCCTCCCTCCCTCCCCTTCCTCCCCCCATCTCTTTGCTTTATTTCCCCCCCTCCCTCCCCCATCTATTTGAGGGAGCTAGAGAATACTTGCCAAAATACATCACTTTCAAGAAAAATTTCAGGAAACTAATAGGTCTAGTTATCTAATACGGTTTATTATCACCAAAGACCAGTTAAAATTGAAATAAATAAGATGTTGTGCCAGCAGCTCAAGGCTGCTTTTATTCTTGCATGATGACCTCTCTCCCACTGTATGTGTAATAATATATCATTGCACAGTGAACCGGGAGGTGGTGTGGTTGGTATCTCCAGAGCTGGCGGACCAGAATGAGTCTGGCCACATTCATGCCTTGCAACTCCCAAACATCTGACATTTGATGTGTCTCTTACATTAAACAAGTTTGGCCACCTCAGTTTTAAAGACAACTCTCCAGCCAACCCAGCCCCCTCCATCGTGGTTCAAAGACTCGTAGCACTGGCATTTGCCTCTCTAATGATCCTTGCCTCCATTGGCCCTTGGGTTTCTTCAACCTGTCCTCCTTTACTGACCTATTGTCATTCTCCAGTTCTAGCCCTCTCCCACCGACATTTCCCCAATAATTTACCACATTATCCCTTTGGGATGAGTCATTCCAAACTAGAAGCTCTTTAGCTCCTGTCCACTTTTCCCCTTGGTTGGTGGCAATGTTCCCTCTAAGCTGTGGAGTCTTGTGAGCAAAAACTCTACTTTGTGAGCTACTGGAATTAAAGTTGTGAACAGGAGACTTGGCTACTGCATCAGTTACTTTGCTCTGGAGCCATCCTTCCTGAGCTGAGACAAAAATGTGTGAGCCGGAGGCTAAAAAACTGTGAGCTAGCTCACACTAACTCAGCTTAGAGGGAACACTGGTTGGTGGTATTTTATTAATTTCTTGCCCTTGACAATTGTTCTGTTTTCTAATATTTAAAGACAAAAGTAATGAATATATCATTGAACATACTATTCACCCTTTAATTTGCCATTCTTCCTCTAAGAATTCCAGTGAATATAAAAACAAATTGTACCACCCAGATAATTCAACTTGTTAGGTACTCTATGACCCATGAGAGGCACAAAAAACCTGATGAGATCTTTTTTACATTTTTTTTTGCATTATTTTAGATTCTTCAGCCAAATGTTAACTTTATAATGTGGTAAAACAACTTAAGGAGTGAGTTTGCTCAGAGAGATTTCTTCTAAGTTTAATTGCTAAACCACATGGAAGTTTCCTAAATTACTTTATGTGGTATGTATACCATTAAATCTAACTTCACATGAGTGCCTCACTTCAAAGACGGATCTCACATGAAGATCAGATATACTGTGACAGAAGGGAAAAGAGGACTTTAATGAGGGCTTCATCGTCAAGGAGGAAATGGTGTTTGCAAAGCAATACATAGGCAGTGCTGGAATTACAGCAGGAGACTGGCCCACTACCTTTTGTAAGACCACTTAGGGACTTTTTAGGAGACAACTGAGCAGCAGGATTTATACTCCTTGCCTAGACCATTCTAACGCCACAGTGCCTAAGCAGAAGTATATGCCTGCCTGAAAAGATAGTGTGGTCCCCAGCTCTACATTGCTATGTTTGTTGTCTATCCAGTTGCCTATCCAAGTTGTCTATCCAGACTGTCTCATGCTATGTCCCCCAGGCTGGTCACCCTAGCTAGCTGGCTACTTTTATTCTCCACATGTATTTAATCTGACGTATGCTTTCCCTTTAGTAAGTGTCTCCTGTCAGACCCCAAGAGTAACAGCTCCCTTAAAGTGTATGCGTACTAGCTGAAGAAACTCTCCAGCCAAACTTTGCTAATTGTGCCTTAAATTTGCTTCTTTCCTGCTCAGTCTCATCCAGTCCCTGACCTCACTGCATTTCACGTCCCACATTTTTTTCCATGCCAGTACCCCAGTCACCAGTTCATCGTTTTTGGTGGTCAAAAGGAGATCCTCCCCTTGATATGATCCAACCTGCTTATCTTACAGCTGAGACAAAAAGCTCCAGTGGATTCTAGCACCAAGGTGAGTATATCTTGTAACCATTAGGAAACAAGTGGGATAAAGGTAAAGGTTCCCTGCTCGAAAGCCAGTCAAATCCGACTCTAGGGTTGCGGTGCTCATCTCCGTTTCAAATCCGAAGAACCAGCGCTGTCCGAAGACGTTTCCATGGTCATGTGGCTGGCATGACTAAACACCAAGGTACATGGAACACTGTGGGATACAGCTGGAGAATATCCAACTTAAATGAGTCATAAGGAACATCACAAGATAAAACTGATGGATAGTATTTTGCTATTCCTACTCCCCAGTTTAGGAAATTAAAAGCACAGGAGGCGACACACTTTCTGTACTGAACAATTCAAAGCAGCATATAAAGGAACAAGAAATAACTTTTTTTTTAAAAAAGAGAAGCCTGTTCCTTAAGCACTGTTTTTTACTCTCAGAGTGTAGCCATGTCAGTCTGCAGTAAGAGAACTAGATTCGAGTCCAGTAGCAGCTTAAAGACCAAGAAGATTGTCAAGGTATAAGCTTTCAAGAGTCAAAACTATACATAGCTGATGAAGGGAGCTTTGACTTTCAAAAGCTTAAACCTCACAAATCTACTGGACTTGAATCTAGTTGTTTTTTACTTCAAAAAATAGATGGTCCAGCAAAATGTACTCTATGGGCAGTTAAATTCTGCTCCTGCTTTGTGTTTATATATTAAGGCTGTCAGTGATAGAATTGCTGATTTGTTACTTCTGGTTGCCCACTTGTCAGTTTTCTACTGGCATGAATGTTTTTTCCTCATTCTGTGATTTTGTGGTTCTGCACGTTTAAGTTCATTGTAGCACTAAGCTTTGCAGACAATTTTAACTTTCATTTTCATCTCAAGGCCTTCCGCTCTTCAAAAGCACTGCAGCTCTTGACAGTCTTTTTTCTGCTCTTTTATCCTGGTATCTCCTCAGCAAGTGATAGGGAGGCAGAAACAAAGAAGGAAAACAATGTGCTTTGAATTATTTTTTCTGTAGGCTGTAACCATTGATCCTTTCACCCTGCTCTGTGACTCCTCAGCTCTGCATCTGGTCTTCCCCTGACTACACTGAACTCTGCCCCTTCAGTGGACCCCAAGATCTGTCCTTATGGTTGACAACCTCCAGTTGGGGCTGGGAGATACTTCCAGAATTACTACTGATCTCCAGACTACAGATATTAGTTCCCCTGGAGAAAATGGCTGCTTTGGTGGGTGGACTCTATGGCATTACACCCCATCGAGGTCCCTCCCCTCCATCGACTCCAATGTGATGTACAATAGGGAGTCTAGTCGCGATGGATCCTGGGAGTTTGTCCACGGTGTTTAAACTGTTTTAACTGTATTTTTATTGCACTGTGTGCCTTAATTGTTTTAAATTGTGGTGTTGTATTACACCTCTGTGTTTTGTAAGCCGCCCTGAGCCTGCGTGCGGGGAGGGCGGGGTATAAATGAAATAAAACTTTTTAAAAATTAAAAGAAGCCCTCAACCTAGAGTTGCCAACCCCATATGCTGGATGGGGCTCAACCCTTACCAGAAGCTGAGAACCCTATTTGTAGTTAGTTAAACTGCTTGACAGGCTTAGAATCCTAAATTAGCCTTCATAGGTCAATTCACTTTTTGCCAAACATTAAAGGTGTTAAAAAAAAAATACCCTAAGCCCAAATCAGGGTAATGTGTGCCAGGGTAGGATACACTGCACTGCCCTTTTTATATTCCCTATTGCTGTGCATCATACCTGGGTGAACACCATATTGTAGATATTTCTCAGGCAAGCAAGGTTTGTTGCTTCTTTTTTTAGTGGCGACCAGGAATTATTAAAGGGCCTGCCATGAGCTGTGCTATCTTAAGAACATAAGAGAAGCCATGTTGGATCAGGCCGATAGCTCATACAGTCCAACACTCTGTGTCACACAGTGGCCCAAACCCAGGAGCCATCAGGAGGTCTACCAGTGGAGTCAGAACTCCAGAAGCCCTCTCACTGTTGCCCCCCCAAGCACCAAGAATATAGAGCATCACTGCCCCAGACACACTGTTCTATCTATATGTTGTGGTGGCTAACAGCCACTGATGCGCCATATGTTTATCTAATCCCCTCTTGAAATAGTCTGTGCTTGCAGCTGCCATCACTTCCTGCAGCCGTGAATTTCATGTGTTACTTTGGGTGAAGAAGTACTTCCTTTTATCTGTTCTAAGCCTACTGCTCATTAACTTCATTGAGTGCCCACAAGTTCTTGTACTGAGAGAAAGGGAGAAAAGTACTTCCTTGGTCACGATCACACGCAGAATTAGCCGTGCCATAGGCACGAATGCTGGGCAGATTTTAAGGGTGTGATCAGACACCAATATCTGCCAAGCGTCCTGCTCCCATCGACAACCCGCTGCAGAAGTGGAGTAAAAAGACACCAGGGAAAACCCAGTAGCAAATGGGTTTGCTACGGGCCAGGAATGGACTTTTCCCTGTGATTGCGCCAGTGCGCTCTTGTGGTGTTGGGATGGTCTGATTGGGCCATCCCGACTCCATGCCGTTGTTTTTTCCCCTGTTTCAGTATGCGTATCATCGCACAATGCATAGGGAGCACTCTGTGCGGAGATGCGAATCATCGATCCCTCGTTGAAGCACACTGGAAATATGCAGAGAGGAAAAAACCTGACTCACCCGCAGTTGCATCTGATCATGTAGTGGCAGGCTGCCCCCGCAGTTCCCAGGGACTGGGTGATTGCACAAAGTTGGGTCAAATTCTTGTGGAGCAAATAACCTCGCTCCCCCCCCCGCGCGCGCATTATCTCGCACGTGTGAACACTGTCCTTCTCTTCTTTTTCTATCCCTTCCCTCTAGAATAATAACAGCTGGCCCTTCATCTCTTAGAGATGTGCCATCCCAAACCAGAGACATTTAATCTCCTGTGGCCTTTCCCCCAGGATTTAGTCTAAAAATTGCTCTGCCACATTTTTTAAATTTTAAGTGCCAGCAGCCTCATTCCTTCATGGGACAAATGGAGGCCATCTTTTTTGTACAGGCCCTGATTGTTCCAAAAAGCACCACAGTGCCTAACAAACTTAAATCCTTCCTCTCTACCCCAATCATTCATCTATGCATTGAGACTCCTAATTTGTGCCTGTCTAGCTGGCCCTGCCTGTCAAGCTTGCTGCTGCTGCTGAAAAAACTCCTTCAGTGAAGTCATATTTATGAGGTAATTTTAGCCTAAAGGAATATATCCATTCTTGCTGCAGATACCTGTATTTGTGGGAGGATGGAGGTGTTATTACTTTAATACTTGTTGCCTTTAGGGAAAACTTCTGCTGCTTCCTGAAGAATCCCCCCCATACAGAGGCTATAAAAAAGCTTTAGTCTTCCATCTTCTTCTTTTTTTTAAATGTTTCCATCAGAGTCCTTCTATCGTGCTAATCTGTGTGTTAATGTGGGTCAGCCATTGTAGCTCCCATGCACAGGAGTCTCCAGGGTCTTTTTCACAAGCTGCAGCATCTGTAGCACAGCTTAGGCACTCTCCGCCAGCTCAGCCAGATGACTCCCTTGCAGTGCAAGGAAAGAGGCAGTTTGCAGACCACATGGCTCCCTTGTTCAGAGGCCTTTAGGCATCATTAACCTTGAACAAGGTCCAGAATGTTGGGAGACTTACAGATTTCTATTGAGCCCCTCTGATTCTGGCAATATTCAGCTGGGAATTCAAATATTTCATGAATATAAGATTGCCAAATCTGCTATTTATCTACAGAATTCTGTTGAGTTACCCCTCTTTATGTTACTTATCCATTTGCAGAGGAGCACAACCTGGTAGAGAAAGTCACAGATATCAGCTCACCTAAATCTTTATTTTACTTTGGCACAAATTAGACTTCTTTGCCATAAAAACAGATTTCCCCCCCCACACACACACACACACAATTCTTTTAGCTTTCATCCATGATATTTTTCATCTTGGCTACTGGTATTTTCTCTGGAAATTTTCCTGTGCTTCTTTGCTTGTTTTATGCCAATTAGCGTTCAGTAGAATTTCTAATGAGCATAGTTTGTTATTATGTTTGTGAGCTTTGTTAATCATCAGAGCTGAATCTGAACTTTTCACTTAATTCCTTGTTTTTATCTTTTGCCCTTTATCTGTTGCCATCAGATCTATAAACTGAGATATACAACTGCAAGAGCCAGAAGAACACTGTTCCCGACCCTCTCTTCCCTATCCAAAGTTGGTAGCAAGCCACTAAAGCATATTCAGGCACGAAACTGACAAAGAGATAAATGAACATAGAATGGCAGATCCATTTTGTGTCTTGTACATCAAAAATATGCATGTTTCACCAATGGGTGTTTTGCCACAGAAGATCCCTGGGTATTCTGGTTGATCCACATTTTTCCTATCCAAAGGTCATCCTTCTAAGATGCAATCCCACCAGAGTTCAGATCAATCAAATATATCTCCTTTGACAGTACCATCTGGATTTAGAGCATGGAGAAGGGGGTCTTGATGAGAAAATATGATGTAAAAACAACTTTTTGCCTCTGGTGGTCCACCTGATAGATTTAAATTTGTTGCACTTTTAATTTCAGGGTAATTTCTGTGTCAACAACAACATTTCAACAGGGTACTCAGTTTCTTACACAGTGTTTGAGAAGTTCAGTACCATGCAGGAATGAGCAGTCATGGAATATGCACATCTTTCTACCACCACACATTATTAGAACAATTTTATTTTTGCTAGTCAAGAAAACACTTAAGCATTCCACTTCTTTAATGCTAATATTTAGTCTGATGATAAAAGACCTTGGGAGTACCATTGGCTATAGGTAAAGCTGAAGGCCCAGTTAACAAGTTGATTTTTTAGAGCCATGGCTGGATATAGTACAGCAATAATGTGGGCTGCCTGGGGACAAACTCTTAGCCCTAAGGAGTTAGCAGAGGTGATGAAATGAGCAAAAGCATTATCATGTGAGCTACAGGCTCTGTCTGGCACCTGAACTTTACCTGTACAGTCCTATACCCTAATGGGATTTTCACCATAGTTGGGTAGTGCTATTTGGAGAAGTTAAATCAACAGCATAAAATTACAGATATCAGTGCCAAAAGAGCTGACTTGATTACATGGATGACATGCGTTTTGAAGGATTACAATGGAGACTTCCTTTTGGAGAAACCAATTGTTGTTAGTAGCAGAGTTCCAAATGCACGTAAACACTGCTGGTAGTCATAGGTTTGAAGTATTTAGGTACACCCAGTCGTAGCCCCTGAATGGGTAGAAACAATTATTACCAGGAACTTACTGTTCTTGGTACTTTGCCCAAAGTTATAGCTATTCATCTTTGGCAGAAGGACTTTCAAAACTGTCCAGTTCTGGCAACTAATCTCACCATTAGAATGACAAGGGCAGTCAGGAATAATCCACAGATTCAAGTTACAACCATTAGGATAAAGAATAATATACATGGAGGCAGCTTAAAATTTTTCAAAGCTTTTAAAAATCAGATACATATTTTCAAGAAATACCTCTACAACTCTCCTCTAGATCAGTGACAGCAATGCTATGAAAATTTCAATCAGGAATTTGGTCAGAGCCTATATTGTGACAGGATTTGCTTAGGAAATCTATCTACTCCTCAAAATTACTGGAACATAGAACAAAAGGAAATAGAAGGAAGTCCTCTTTAAAAAGCAGACCTTTAAAATGCAAGGGAAGGAAACGTATCACCTGCTGGGTTCTAATCAGCTCAACAATGGCTAAAATGCAAATGTTATAAACTCTTCCATCATATGTGTGTGTGTATTTTATTTGATTCACAATATTACATATATACACAAAAGCAACAAGTTCCTTCTGAATTTTTGTAAGATTAAAATAAGAAGGGTCTTGTATGTTCTGATTATTAATTTTAAAAGTGCTTTATAAATTTCAAAGTACAAAATGTTTTACATATTTAATTAACTTCACAATAACCTGATTAGATGATTCATGATGATTCTGTTTTTACAGACTGAGAATTAGAGCAAAAATAGCCATTTATCCAGGACCACTTAATTTGGACTCCCACGTGTGTGTGTGTATGAATGAAATTCACAACTCTGATTTATTATTCTAGAACAGATTATAAAGAATTATTGTGACTATATTTTCACACAGCCACTAAATTGGATGGCTTTATGAACTATAGAAATTAAAGGAATCATCATAGCTATCTGGTATCTCTATGTATAACAACAGTGTAATTTGGAACACCAGGTGCTGGAAATCATACACAAGGTTTTCAAGGCACCTCCACAACAGTACCAAATTATCCATCTAGGTATTCGGAGTCTCTTCCTCATTCAGATTACATCAAAACAAAACAAATATAGACACTATTTTTAGCCATATTATAAAGGTGAACCATGAACTGAACAAAAGGTTGCAATACTGAATTATATGTTCATTTGTACCAGTAATCCTTTATTCTATGGAGATTCTCTGGAATTTTGTCATTTGTGCAATGTCCCAGGATATAGTAAGCCATGAACTGGTTGTTTTCATATGCATGCTGAATGCAAGGTACTACCCATATCCTTTTCATGAACTCACAGGCAAAAGTCATATCCATAGTAACCTTAGTATTTGTTAGTGAAGGAGGAAAAATACACATGTCAGGTAGCAATACTGCTTCAGAAACAGAATAAAGGTAACATCGTGTCCTCCGCAATCAAGTTAGCATGCGGATGCAAATGAAACACTTGCATAACGCTATTGTACTTGATGTGTGATGGAAGGCTGGGACCATGAAGTTATTATTCAAGGGTTGATATTGATTTATTTATTTCATTGAACTTTTATACCACCCTCCTCACAGAGTGGACTCAGGGCAGTGTACAACAGATTTCTACAAAAAATACATTAAAACAAACTAAAAATATCAAGCTGTACAGTTCTAACGTCTACATGGTACCACAATTCAGGATTCTTAACCCCCAACTTACATTAGAATGGGGGGGAGGGGGGAGAAAACAGCTAATAAACCACTTGTTGTTAAAAACCGTTGCTGTCCTCAACCGTATGCTTGGTGGAACATCTCTGCCTCGCAGGCCCAGCAGAATTGTAGCAAGTCTCGCAGGGCCCTGATGTTAGTAGGCAGAGAGTTCCACCAAGTCGGAGCCAGGACTTATTTTGCCTTCTTCCTCAAAGCAAAACAAAGGCATGTTAGCAACTTAAAACCGACCATTGTAAAATTACTCAAAACCAAAGCATGTCAACATTTAAGAGATGATAGTTCACTGTCTGGCCTTTAAAAAAAAAAGCTGTAGCCAAGAGAAGGAACGAAAAAGAGCCCTTTCTCAATTTCATTTCAGTTTTACAGCCTTAATTTTTGTCTTATCCCAGTGTGCTCAAGTGGATTTCTGAAACTGCAGTATATGTTGTTTTACACAGATTGTTGACATGGTTTTTAGCCATCCTATTAACATTAAGACATTTTCTGTTTTCATATGTGGGCTGTGCAACAGTATGCATTATGGGGATGAAAGGTCAGGCTCTTGTACAGTGTTGAAGAACTTACAGTTTTTAGCACATTTTGAAATGGCCTGTTGACTGTTGTGTAAATGGCACTTTTCTTCTGGTTATATTAAAACTGGCCATGGGAACTTGTCTGGGGGAAACCTGGATTCCAACTAGGGTTGCCAAGTCCATCTTCCACCCCCAGCGGGGGACTTTGGGGGCGCTCCTGGAAGGGGTGGGGCATCCCCAACGTGATCCACCCGGCCGTGCGCTGGATCTCCAGAAACAGCAGTTCCCTGCACTTAAAGTAGCCGGCAGCCGGCGTTTCCCCTTTAAGAGAAGCTGCATTTCCCTTTTAAGAACAAAGCTGGCTTTTCCCTGCAAGCTTGCGGAGTTCGCGCTTGGGATGAAACACGGGTTGCACACCATTAGAGGGAGAGAGATGGGTGGCTGTGGGTGTTGGGGGTGGGGCTTCCCCCGCTGGCCATCTGGCCAGTGGCGGGTAGAACCCCCCCAAAAACGGGGGACCCCTGGCAAACCGGGGGTTTGGCAACCCTAGTTCCAACTCAATAACAGCCATGTAGTGTACTGGTGGCTGCGGTGGCTCAAGTGGTTTAGATGCTGAACTGCAGGCTGTGGAAGGTCAGTAGTTCAGAAGTTTGAGACCTGAGTGTGCCGCATGATGGAGTGAGCTCCCGTCTCTAGTTACAGCTCCTGCCAACCTAGCAGTTCAAAAGCAAGAAATTGCAAGTAGATAAATAGGTACTGCTTCGGTGGGAAGGTAACAGCATTCCGTGCACCTTGGTGTTTAGTCATGCCGGCCACATGACCACAGAAACGTCTTCGGACAGTGCTGGCTCTTCGGCTTTGAAACAGAGATGAGCACCGCAACCCTAGAGTCGGATTCGACTGGCTTTCGAGCAAGGAAACCTTTACCTTTACTAGTGTACTGGGTATTTATTTACATCATTTATACCCTACCCCTCTTCCCAATGGGGACCCTCTCTTTTATCACAACAAGCCTGTGAAGTGGGTTAGGCTGAGAGTGTGTGGCTGGTCTGGCAGCAAGTTCCCATGGCAAACTGGGGACTGGAACCTGGATATCCCAGATCCTAGTCCAGCACTCTAAACACTGCCCCACACTGGCTAGGGTGTTGGACTAGAATCTGGGAAACATAGGATTAAACTTCCATTCTGCTATGAAGTTCACTGGGTGGGCCTTTGGCCAGTCACTCTCTCTCAGCCTAACCTACCTCACAGGATTCTTGAGATTATAATGGGGAAAGGAAAATCATACACTGTACAACATGACTCCCAAACTTACTTGGAGAAATGATTACGGACTGTGGTCTGTACTGCTGTGTATAGTTTATTGTAAGTAAGCTCTCATTATGGAATTTTTGTACTGCTTAGTGTATCACAAGAGGTGGGACCCATGATACTCACGGGAGGGGGGAGTATTCCCCACAGGTCCCAGCCTGCAGAAGCGGCAGCAGGTGAGCCCAGCCTTTTCCCTCCCTCCCTCCTCCCTCCCTCCCCCCAGTGGTGGCGGTGAGCCCAGTCCACCAACCTTTCCTCCTCCCTCCCCTTATTTGTCAAGGAGGAAGTGGCCGCAGGTAAGCCTTCTTCCCTGTCCCTGTGAGGCCCATGTGGCTCCGAGCTGCCAGGCCCTCCAAACCTCCCCTGCCCCCCACGGCAACGGCGGTGAGGCCTCAGCTCGGTCCACCAATCCTCCCCCCTCCCCCAGCGGTGGCAAAGCCTGGCCAGCCCACCAAGCTTTCCCTCCCTGCGCGGTGGTGTTGGTGGCGGCTGAGTGGCTCACAGCCGCCAGCCCGCCAAGCCTTCGACTTCCCCCTCCAAGTGGCAGTGGCGAGGCAGTACGCAGAGTGTTCCCTGCGCATGCACAGGGAATGCTCTTTTACTTTTGGGGGGGATTTAAATACCCCCTTTATATTTTTTCTACTTTTTAGATTTTTGTGCACACCTGGGGACTGCTCCAAGTGTGCAGGAAAATCTCCCTGCCCCCCAGGTGCCCCTGATGTGTGGATTTAGATATCCGCACACAGGGGGCACCTTCGCTATCAGATATATAGATGTCAATACTTGTGCTGTGCTTCAGTTCTTTCTGGTAGTTCCAGACTGCTATAATCCTAATGCATCATTCATTGGGTGTCCTATTTTGTTGATTGTACTAACTCATTATGTGTAATCTGCCTTGAGTCCCTGTGAGAAAAGCTGACTATAAATAACATAAGTGTGGCAGCCTGAGTTCCTTGAAGGAAAGGGTGAATTAAAATATGTAGTATATACTTGTATTGTATGCTGGTCTTAAGACCATAATATTAAAACTATGTAGTATATATAAATCCTTACTCAGACAAGTTTAGCATGTGGCCAGAGAAGATACTAGTGCTATGATTAAATCACCCGTGTGTGTGTGTGTGTGTTTATATATATAATACACACCACACACACACACACACACATATATATATATCATAGGAGCTGCGGTGGCTCAAGTGGTTAAGATGCTGACCTGCAGGCTATGGAAGGTTGGTGTTTCAGCAGTTCGAGACCCGAGTGTGCCGCATGATGGAGTGAGCTCCCGTCTCTAGTTCCAGCTCCTGCCAACCTAGCAGTTCGAAAGCAAGAAATTGCAAGTAGATAAATAGGTACTGCTTCAGTGGAAAGGTAACAGCGTTCCGTGCGCCTTGGTGTTTAGTCATGCCGGCCACATGACCATGGAAATGTCTTCGGACAGCGCTGGCTCTTCGGCTTTGAAATGGAGATGAGCACCGCAACCCTAGAGTCGGATTCGACTGGCTTTCGAGCAAGGGAACCTTTACCATCCCCCAAAGTTGGATTAGGACTGGGGCAGTGAATGGATGAGTCAACCTTTCTTCTTGTAACTGTTTCCCTATGTCCCTCAGAGATGCTACTTGTCCCATGTTGCAGAAAACAAACTGTGTTCTGCCTATCAGGGCAAACAGCAATTCTTGAATACACTGGGAAAACAGCACAAAGGACAATTTCCCCACTGCTAAAGTCCTGCTATTATTCATGCCTTTCCTCACAGTTTTTATTTGTAGAACTTTAAAGAAATAGTTGAGCCAGTCACAGATTTCCTACATCTTTTCTAGTTTATTCCATACCAGGTAACCTCAGGATATGTCATGAAGAATATCCAACAATAGAATCCTTCCTTTGTCAGCACCCACATTCCCTTTCTGAGTCATTTGTATTGTGCCAGATGCAGCCATCCTCCCAGGTAATATATTTAGTAAAAGGAGCTTCAGTCTTGGCTATAGTGATGTATCATATTTCTTATCAAGAGATATCAGCCTTCTTCTTTATATGAGTATGATGGTGATGCTGCTACAATGGATATTTTTGATGAGATGATTTGTTTAATTGTCAGGATAAATGGTGCAAGGGAAATTGATTAATACTGTCACCTTTCCTAGCCCCAGGTATTCACATTGTCCTCACATCTTTAACATTACCATCAGAATGGTCTTCATTCTTTTTACACAATGTTCTATTCTGATTACCATCTCCATACCACATATAAAAGTCTGTAACAAGAGGAACTGGCATTACGGCACTGCTATAATTCATTCTTCTGACAAAGACAGAAATGAGAACTGACAACGGCATAAAATAAATCCAGCGCTTCAGATTGCAATGGAAACCAGAAGATGGCACAGTGTTAACTCATTCATATTGTGACAAAGATGAGAAATGGTTCAAAGTAAAGACTTTGATTTCAGAAAGTCCAGAAATACGCATCCTGGTTAAGCTGGCATTTTTACACAACCTCACAATAATCAGGCACACACATTATTTGCAATACATGTTAAAATGAAGCTGCAGTGCTTCAGTGCAGAACACATTTACTTACACACACATTCTTGAGCAATAAAAAAAAGAGAAGGGCTATGTATAAGCATATTTAAGTTCTAAACAGAGCAGGTCTGTACAACCTATTATTTGCCTTTTGTTTAGCTGCTGAATGGGAGTGAACAAATCCTATCACTAATATCATATTTAAGCCCAGGCTATGCAGCAACACTCATCTTTCTGCTGACTGCCTAACTGGAACTAAACTGTCCATGACCTCTGTAATTCAAGCTACATTAATGTTTGCAAAAAAAAAAAGCACTGTAACGTAGTAGAGTTGCAGTAATACCCTGATCAGAATTATACACTTTTAAACCCTCTGATTTCAGCGGACTTAGAAAGGTGCAGCTGTGCTAATGCTCCCTCTAAGGCTCTAAGCTGTTGAGTCTTGTGAGCAAAAATTCTACTTCGTGAGCTACTGGCATTAAAGTTGTGGAGAAGGAGTGTTAGCAGAATTGCTTTATTTACAGCAATTGGCAATTTATAAATGGGTCCTTGCCAACTATACCAAGGTCCTGTTCCCACCAAGGGTTACCAGAGAAGGATTTGAGGCTGTTGTTGTTAAAATAAATGTCTTTTACTTAAAGAATATAAGTCTCATACAAACAATACTGATGCACTCACACATTCAATCAAGTTCCTTAGAAATACAGTATTAAAATAAGCACATTTGCATTAGCACGTGGGGGTGATGATGGGCAATACTTATCTGTCTTCACAGCTTTGGTTGTTCCAATGAAGAATGGATGGGAAGAAATAGGAATCTAAGGGAATTCACACACGACCAGAACCAGCCGGAATGTGTGGGTTTCTTGACTGCATATCAAGAGATCAAAGTAGAGGCAAGGGTTTAGGGATAGCAAGTGGGACTCAAAAGGAGTAAAAAGCAGACAGGGGTTGTTGCGGGGGTTGCTAGCTAGGAAGGGCCAGGTGAATGGTCCTTACCTTTTATAGGGGATCCATTAGGTGGGAGGTAACTGTTCCAACCTGTGGACCCACCTACCTGTTAGTCCATCCCAAAAACAATCCTATTGGTCGCCTATAGGAGTGGGAGGTTACCTATAAGGAGTGGCCGATATTGTAATCTAAAACACCAATGCAGGAACAAAGCAGTGATGTGTCGTACGTGACCACAAATAATTCTGCAATGGGGGCTGTCTCTGCTCAAGTTGTTGTTTCTTACTGCTCACAATAATGGAGGTGTGTGCTTCTTCACCAGGCTGGTAACTGTGTAACTGAAACCTTATTTACACGTGTAAGGCTTGTGCAGGCACCTTCTATGTGTTGCATCACAACAGTTGACTTAAAATGTACAGTTCTCTGAGCCTGTGTGTGTGTGTGTGCACAGTCCATTGTGTGTAGCAATAAATATAAGTCCATAAAGCAAAATATCAAGTTCATTCTCTAATAGGAGAGACTGCATTTATACCCCGCCCTTCACTCGGAGTCTCAGAGTGGCTTATAAACTCCTTTCCCTTTCCCTCCCCACAACAGACACCCTGTGAGGTAGGTGGGGCTGAGGGAGCTCTTTCCAGAACTGTCCTTGACAGAACAGTTGTGACAAAATTATGGCTTGCCCAAGGTCATCCAGCAGCTGCAAGTGGAGGAGTGGGGAATCAAACCTGGTTCTCCCAGATTAGAGTCCACACACTTAACCACTACACCAAACTGACTACTGCATAAATTAGTTTGCTCTAGAGTCATCCTTCATGAGGTAAGACAAAAATGTGTGAGCTGGAGGCTAAAAAACTGAGCTAGCTCACACTAACTCAGCTTAGAGGGAACACTCTCCTTTGGATCTTTGGATCTAGAGGGCCTCACTTTCCCTTATCATTTTCCATTCTGTAGAGAAATGGTAATAGTGATGGTTTGCGATACAAGGCTGCAAAGTTGCCTTATAGTGCTGATTCCATTTGCCCTGAGAACAACCCAATGACATGAATCACTGATAATCCTGAGGCACAAACCCAGAAAGAGGGAGTGATTTCCCCAAGGTTACCTAGCTTAAGGCTCAGCCAAGACTGACTCTCTCTTTTTAAAGTATTTTTTTAATATATATATGTCTATCTGCAAGGATACTGAAGGGGTTCATGACAAACTTTTACAATACTTACTGTGGATTTTGTATACTTTTTACTGCTACATTTTAATTGCTTGAACAAACCCAATTTTGGGAAATTTTAATTGCTTGAATAAACCCAATTTTGGGAAAACCTGAATACTGCTTATGTCAAACAGATGAAGAAACAGTAGTGTCACTTTGCACCAACTCATCAGGAGAAGGAAAGAAAACATTGTATTGATCACATCGAAGCAACTGGCATGTTAACCTGATTCTCACTCCACACTATAAAACCTCACTGTGTTCAATGGTACAGTTACTGCACATTGGCAATTTCCACTTTCCTGAAAAAAGCATGTGTTTCAGCCTATGGCAACACTTTTCAAAAGCAATATGCACATCTATGTAAAATCAAGAGATCACACTCCAGCCAATGTGCTGGCAAAAGATCCAGAGCTAATCAATGCCTGGCATTTGTCCAAAAGTCTGTCCCCCAGTTTTATTATCCAACTGACAATAAAGCAGTGCATGATGGCCTATTGATAGATGAACTGGGTTTCACACATCGGCTGAGACTGCCAGTGTCCGATTTGCTTAAGAGATAATGATGACATTAAAACAATTTCTGGTGCTCGATGGGATTGACTGTTGCTATCTGTCATTCTGAGAACCTGTAAAATGTCTTGTGGAACAGCAGCATGAAAAACTTCCAGCCACGCACAAATTATAACAGGAAGTAATATTTCAACACGGCTCAGCCTTAGATCCTTTAGAAAGAAAAGACACATGCTGGCACATAAAGGAGACATTGGAGAGATTTCTAGCCACAAGAAAGCAACAACAGATTTCATTGTGCTTTTTAAAAAGTGGCCACACATCATGCCCATGAATAGAAAACAGCTGGGAACAGAGGGGCTAGAAATCTCAAAACGATTCTTTAATTTGTGATAGATGTGGCCAGTAGTGCCTAGAAAAAGTTCATATAGCCTAAGGAGAATGTATGTGTGTGTTTGTGTGAGCACAGTTATAGGTGTACATGAATGTGTACAAGTATTTCTGGTTTCCCATCAACCTGTAAATGGGCGGGAATTAAGAGAGTAGGCTGTTGCCTACCCACCCCCAAAATGAGCCATGACGCATGTTATGGGTTAAACTGGGACTTTATTTACATATAACTGATGTGCACCACAATGTTAACATATTAAAACACAAGTTGCATAATGCTTTCAGGGCAAGCTTCCTGACAGGACAAAACCACCCAGGCTCAGAGCCAGGTCTGGAAACCGTACAAACCTTTCTCCTCATGGCTCACATGTGCATGCATAGAGAGGATGGAGGGCACAGTCCAACCAATGACTGCTAAGCCACCCAGACTGCCAAGCCAATAGGCACCCAGCTTGAGGAACCCCCCCCCTTATCACTGATATTTCAGGGTGCTTGCCAACACTGAACCCTCTCAACCCATGCTCATCCCACCACAGAGGGGGTTAGCCTTGGCTTAACACCCCTCCCACCACCTGTGGTGTAGCTTGAACAGCCCAGCCTACAGATCAGCCAAGAAAACATCAGTCCCAGCATCAGACAGGTGAACCCCATCATGTCTGAAGAGATGCGGCAACAAAAACTGGATTCCCGGGTGTGGAATCACCCTTCCACCCCCTGTGACCACCAACTTTCCAGTGATATTGTTTAGCCAGCATGGTGCCTTGTCTACACATGATAGGTGGTAGGCCCCCCTCCACACTCATCTAAGTAACATTTTGGACCAAACCCATACTGTGTCAGGGAACCAATGCTTAAGGGTCTCCAGATCCTACAGGATTCTGGATAACAAGGAGACTGCCAACCTATTGCCCAGATCATTCTTGCCCAAATGAATGACAACAATCTGGGGAGGTGCTCCCTGGCCTGCAGCTATGGTGGGGCTATTCAGGGCTCCACCCCCTTTCTTAAAGGGACAGTCCCACAAGCTTTTCTCCAGAAAAAAAATGTTTTTAAGTCATTCTGTAATATTTCTTCAAAGGCCCACACTGCCGTGGCAAGCCATGCACTGAGACCAGAGCCAAGAAGCCCTCCTCCCTTCAGGACTACCCTCAACCTTCCTCAGCTTTTCAGTTCCCATGCCTGACCTTTTTTCCCTCAAAGACTTTTTTAAAAAATGCACAGGTGGTGTGGCTTGGCTGTGACTCATGAGGCAACCCCCCCCCCAAAAGTCTGTTACTCAACCCACCCTGCAAACAAAAAAATCATCCAGGTAGTGTGTAACCCTGTTGGTATGTGCTCTCTGCCTAAAGGCCCATTCAAAAAAGGAGCTGAACTTTTCAAAGGCTGTGCAGGAAATGGAACACTCCATGGGCAGAGCCATCTCTGTTGTAAAATAGTCAAAAATTGTTTAATACTTAGACTATTTGATGGATCTTGCTCTATTGGAAAGAAGAGAGTTCTTTGCTTTTAAAAATACTTTATTCTAAGGGAAAAGGGTTCACGGGATTGCTACAAATCAACATAACACTAAGAGCTACATTTCTATGCTGGCTACAGACAAAACAAGCACACACGTAATGGAGGAGATTCTCTCCTTCTTCTTGACCCTAGAAAGGAAGTCACCTGAAACAAATGACCAATCTGCATCAAAGTAGAAGTTACTTTTCCCGGGCTAATTCCCCATTGGCTCAATGCCAGGTATCCCTTCCAGGTCAGTCTAAACAATAGCAAACTAGGAATACAAGTTAACCCTATAATGACTGAATCAGACCTTGTAAACACATACATTTCCAACAATCTCGACATAAAAACAACCACCGAAGGTGAAGCCCAACAAATCGAAGTCACCCAACAAATCAAATATCACACTTCCCTATCAGGGCACACTGCCAGAAATGGGAACTGCGGGGCCCATGCATTGAGACCAGAGCTCTCAGTCCCATGGCAACAAAGGGTCCAAAGCTGCTCTCAATCAGAACATCTCATTATAATGCAGCCATGCCACCCTAGAATATTCCTTATATGCCCTGTGTAGAAGGTCCTGATACTTCACCAGAGCCACCACCCTACCTGGGCGAACCTGCATCATGACTCCCATGTAAATCATGTATGCTGACAGCCAATTGTCAATCTGCATGCACTAGATTTTTTCAAGCTCCCTGGGGTCATCCTTCACCCCTTCCCTCACCTCCACATCCCAGAAGAGGAGTGTGAACATGTCCACATACTCACCCCTCCAAATCTTAAGCTTCAAGGCAGGCATAAACCAGGGGAAGGGGCCTCTCCATGTAAGCACAGTGTTGTGGGGCACCCCTCCCCACCAAGGGACCTGGTCATCAGCTCCGGCAGCCACCCTTTGTCCTGTTCCAGCTGCAGGCACCCTCCAGACCTGACCCACAGCATTTTGCCCCCAGGCTGCAGGCCAGGTGGGCCTGGGTATGGAGGGCAGCTTTTGCCCCCACTCCCAGTGAACCCTATTGCTCCACCTAACAAGACGGGGGAGAAGTGGGGGCCACACTAACAGCCAGTGGAGGGAACACCCCCAGCCCTGCTACTCACACACTTACTCATTGCAGGTTGGCCTGTCAACACCACTTCATTTTCCTGGGCCGTGAGCCATGCATCTATCTTGTCACTCAACTCAAGCTGGGCCACCCTGGCAGAAATACCCTGCAACAACTGGTCATGAACAGGTGCCCTAGTCTGCTTAGATGGGGCAGGCACACCCAATGTGAAAGCACCATCCCCCTTTGCTTTAGACCATTCCATAGCCTCAATCCTAGCCACCAAGTACCTTATAGAAGGGCCCTCCTCATTCTCCGATGACAAGATGGCTGGCGCCTTCTTCTTGGCGGCCTTCTTGGTCTGAAGTGCCTTTCTGGAGGGCATGGCTGTGCCCAGCAATGATGCCCAAAGGGATAATTTGCTCAAGTTGCCCAAGCTAGACCTGCTGGCTCTCACAAGAACCCAAGAAGCTCCCTGATATAGAATTAGGCCCTGGGCCCACAAGGCTCATACTTGTCCCCCAAAAGATGCTGCAGAATGAACTCAGGACCCACTACAATCAAGGCAACAACTGCTCCCCTACACTGCAGCCCCTCCCACTACCATGGGGGCATGCCCAAGGAGGTGAGCCCTGCTACCCAAAATGCACCCCGGCCGCCCACCCCTGTGGCTGCCACTGGAATCAGCAAGCAACAGCATTATAGTTGTGCCATCCCTCCTGGGGCCACCCCCACCCCACTCCTTCCCCAAGTCATGCAGCTCCGTCCTTCCTCTGAGCTCATGCCAGAGAACTGGAGTGTGGAGGTGACCGCTGACAGACCTGGCCAGCAACCCTGCCTCTGATTGGCTGTCTTTCATGCACCTGGCCTTGATTGGCTCACCCAACCCTCATGCTCATTCCAAGGAGTTGGGGGGGGAGCAACTTTTGGCACCCACTTGAATGTGCAGGCACTGTTCTTTTACATCTTACTTTATACACTGTACTGATGTAGCTTCCCCAGGAGGCATAGGCTAGGGTCCAGCAAGGCAGGTCACGGGCAAGGTTGCAGAAAGTAACCAAAGTCCAGTCCAAAAATCAGGGGTCCAGAGAGCAGGTTTACCAAAGTTCAGTCTAGGGTAAAGGAGTTTCAGGCAGCAAGTCCAGTCCAAGGTCCAGAAAAGCCAGTTGTCAGGTCCAGTTCAAGGTTGTTAGCTCAATAGCAAAGTGCACTTGTTGCATCCACAAACTGCTGCCTCTTCCAGCTGAATTTATAGCCAAGTCTTAATGAGCTAAACTCTCAGCCAATTCCTTGACAGTCATCCTGAAATTACTCATTCATTGCTTCAGTTGACAGCTGACAATGGGCCATGAGTCTTGCGTTTCTTCTACTTTCTTGCAGTTCTAAGCATCTCTGACAGCATTGGCGCTGCAAGGGTGTGGGTGAGTTAGGTGGGCTGGGGGTAGCTGCTGAAGACTTCTTCACTGCTTCAGAGCTACAAGGTGTAGGCTGTGACTCCTGATCAGCCAGTAACTTGATATCTTGTTTTCCTTCTGGCTCAGAGCCAGCTGCAGCTGGCTGTTCAGTTATCGGCTCAGGGCTAGCAGGTAGCTCTTTGTCTGAGAAATCTGAGCTGTGGCAAGTTAAGGTTAGATGAGACTTTCTAAACCAGGAATCCTTCAATCTCACCTCTGTACATGGAAGGAGGAGAGCTAACATGACCCTTAGTTTGGTGTAGTGGTTAGAAGTGTGGACTCTAATCTGGGAGAACCAGGTTTGATTCTCCACTCCTCCACGTACAGCTGCTGGTGTGACCCTGGGTCAATCACAAGTTCTTTCAGAGCAGTTCTTGAAAGAGCTCTCTCAGCCCCACCTACCTCACAGGGTGTCTGTTGGGGAGAGGGGAAGGGAAAGGAGATTGTAAGCCACTCTTGAGACTCTGAGTGAAGGGCAGAGTATAAATCCAGTCTCCTCCTCCTCCTTCACTAAACAGGCTTATTGGAGTCTGTTCATTACAACTGGCCACAGCTCTAGAGCGGAAACCTTAAATTTACCAAATCTAGTAATTTATTCTGAAATGAGGTAAATTACACATCCAGATGAAACGTTTCCGATAGGAAATCAATGCCTGAAAGTTACTGTGTAGACAAATTATCAAAATGAAAGTGAGAATTACTCTCACAGACCCGTAGATTGCACCATCCCTGACAGGCTGTCATATTGTCTGTGTATATGCACATGTGTGTGCATGGACATTTTCACTTTATGAGGAGCACACAAACATACAGCATAGTAATCCCTAGTGCATAGTATGGTTTCCAGGCTGAAGGTGGGGGCATGGGGGGCATCACAGGTAAGATGATGTCATTTCCAGTAAAAATCTGGAAGTGACAACAGGTAACTATAGGTCTTGCTAGAAACTCTTGTGGTAATGCCATAGAAATTCCAGTGATTTATAGAGCTGCCCTATGTCACTTGAGGAGATTTTTTTTTCTCCCCAGAAGTGATGCAGTGCTGCCAGATTTTTCTCTCTCTCCAGGGGCTTGGCAGCCATAGTATTCCCTGTGGTGCATGAAGTGTACAAGCCTTTCTTCCACAGTGAGCCTGTCATAACGATAAGCATGTTGCTATTAATTCTATGAGAGTTCAAAAGTTCTGCAGCTCTGATATTCCAAATACCAGCTTCAAGTTTACACAGTCCATCCTATGAACAGTGTATGCAATTGCTGAATGACCATAATTGCTCTCACAGGGTACCTTTTAATAGGTGAATTAAAAACTTGCTGGACTTACAAAATCACATATAAAGCCACCTAAAACCATGATGATGTTTAACACAATGCAATGAACCAATTCTCGGGCAAAAATATAACGATGCTGCTAAATGACCCTATGGCATTCTGTGTTTTTAATTAACTGAATGGAAAAGTGATAATTTAAAAGACACTTGTTAGGGTGCTCGGTGCTCGTACCATTGCCCCCAGAATCTTGCTTAAAAGGCAAAGATTTAATGGGGCAATTAAAATGAAAGTAAATGCCCAAGGCCTTCACAAGTGTCTGTACAAGAAATCAGCTGCCAAATGTATTTTCTTAAAAGATCTTGAGCATGTAATTGTAGTTTGCTGCTTTCATGCAAGAATGGATCTGCAATCTGACTGACTGACAAATGATAATTCATCACACAGGCATGGCTTAGTTTACAAGGAAGATTCAAATAAAACACAGACCATTAGTAGGAACCCACTTTTCACAAGGAACAGCACCATCCACCACTAGCTTGTCACAACACTTGTAAAGCAGGAGACTAATTTTTTAGATCCTCTTTCAACAACAACAACAGCACTGCTGATCCACCTTGATCCAGATGCCTTCAGAGGTCATCTATGAGGGCGATCAGTGCAGTCTCCATCACGTGTCCTGGGCAAAAACTGGACTGGAAGGGATCTAAAATGGAAGTGTCATCCAAAAAGCTCCGTAACTGAGTTGCCACAGCCCTCTCTATTATCTTGCCCAAATAAGGCAAGTTGGAGACCGGCTGGTAATTTGCCAATTCAGCTGGGTCCAAGGATGTTTTTTTCAGGAGAGGATGAACCACCGGTTCCTTGAGTACCCCAGGGAACATTCCCTCCAAGAGGAATTTATTAATAATCTTCCTTAGGGCACCTCAAAACCCATCATGGCCAGCTTTAATTAGCCACAAAGGGCACAGGCCAAGGCAGCATGTGGTGGGGGATACAGTTAGGAACAATTTGTTGACTTCCTCTAGGCTGAGCAGACTGAAATAATCCAAAACCTGACAAGAAGATGTGCATAGAGCCTCGAGATCACTCACTGTTTTAACTGTGGTGGGGAGGTCACAGCGGAACGACAAGACTTTATCTGTGAAATAGCTCACAAAGGCCTCACAGTCAATGTCCAGTTCCCTAGCATTTGGCCTGCCTTGTGGCAGGGCAGTGATAGACCGAATCGTTCTAAACAATTGGGCTGGGTGTAAGCTTTCAATCACAGCTGTGTAGTACTCTCTCTTCGCAGCTTTGACATGCCTTCTCAGCCTCAGTCCAGTTGGCCTAGCATCTGCAATTCCCCCCACCAGATGTCCTGGCTGCCTTGCAACCCAGAGTTGCAGAAATGTGTGGGCAGCACAGATGGTGCCCGCTTCCACCTCGCCCTCAGATGCTTGGAGTTCGTTACATTCACCTGCTTCCAGTCCGGTATGTGTGGATTGCATGCTGGTGGTGCCGGCACCACCATTCCTGCCACTTATGAGAGTTCATCAGCACCCTCCAGATGGTGGACAGCACATGCCTGGATTGGTTCCACCTTGACCATGTGGCCATCTAGTAACTGTGCAAAGAGATTGGGCCCTCACTCCAGGGGTGGGTTCCCGCCCCCCAAACCATACCCATCTTGCAGTAAATCCTGCTGTCCCTGCGCTTCCTCATCACAGGCTCCTTCCAGGGGGTTGTCACCAAGGTGCTGGAGGTCTTCCAGTCTTCAGCAAGTTGCTGCCTGCCTGCATTTCTAGGCGCCATGCTTGGCAGCCTCCAGGAACATATCCGCTTTCCCAAGGTGGAGGCCAACTTCGCTCCAATAAGGTCTGGGTTCGTGTCCATCACTCACTTTCTGAATGTGGTGGGAGCACTGAACTGCATCCACGTCACCCTGACAGGCCCCATGAGGAGCCCCAGGTCTATTGGGACCGCCACCACTTTTACGGTGTCAACATCCAGGCCTCCTGTGACCACTAGGGCATCTTCATGGACCTTGTGATGAAATGGCTGCCAGGCCTTAAAATGGATGCCAGCCTGGTAGTTCCTTACGTGGGGGGGGGGACTCCATAGGGAACAATGGAGCTGCCATGACCTCCCTGCCTACAGTTCCCAGCAGCCTTGAGGGGAAAGAGAGGGTGTGTGTAGGGGCAGAGGACTTGCGTTTCGATCCTGTTTAATTTATGTGCCCAGGTTATGTTGAAGTGCCTGTGTTTATTTTCATGCCTAACCTGTATATAGTTAAATAAATCTTCCTTTTTGAGTTTAAAAATCCTGGTGTGCCTTAACCACATAGTCCTCCCCACTCTGCAAGTTACCAGGGGCAAAGGGAGGCCAGGGAACACAAATGGGCCCAAATCGGAGGGGTTGCCAACTCTCCAGGGGGCACCCAAAGATCGAGGTACCCGTTTCCCAAGGTGGGGAAATCTGCCAGAGGGGTCTCAATGTCCCTCTAGGAAGGCAGTGTCAATTCAGTAAGTGGTGGCAGCATTTAACGGAGAGAAATAGCCCCACCAGGCAGAGTGGGAAGGCCAAGACAGGGGCTTGCGAGCCACAGGACGGCACTTCAGTCTCCCAGGGCTGAGGGCGGGTCCCCGTTTCGTCACAGACCTCATGGCCAAATTTCCTGGCAGTGTGAATGACACCCATATATTTGCTGCTTCTGGCCTCAACTGTCTCCTGGCTCCTGGGTGAGTGGTGCAACCAAGCTTGGGGAGGGGAGCACAGATCCTGATTGAGTTATGGCAATATATCCCTCCAATGCAGGGTATCCCCCTTCTGCCATATCTAATGATGCCATATCCTGAGAACGATCCCCTGGACTGTGCAGCACACAACCAGGCCCACTGAGCCACACAAATGGTCATCGAGCAAGCATTCAGACAGCTGAAGATGAGGTTCCGATGCCTATACCACATATGGGGGCAGCTAAGTGATGCAGCCCCTGGCAGTGGCCAAGTTGTTTGCTATGTGCGATATGCTGCACGTCATTGCCATTCACCAATGCCTACCACCAGTCCATGTGGAGTATGACACGGAGGGCCCATGGTCTGGAGGAGAGGAGGACCTGAGCTATCTGGGTGTTTCCCCATACCAGGACCTTGGCAGACACCTAAACATGGAGTGTGTGCATCAGTACATCTGGAGTAGCTGCCACCTGGAGAGCCCTGTGCCCTGCACCATCACATCATCCCACTGAGGCTGGGGGCTGGTCTCTGTGCCATGGCTGGCTGCAGGTATCCGCCATATACTCATTGACAGGTGATACCGGAAATCCTCCTAATGAGAATTATTTCTGTGGCCCAACTCTGCCTTATATACGACAGTGGGCTGTGAGTTCGTTTTACCCGTGTATCCAGAGGGCGGAATCAGAACGGACTCTCCTATTTCCCAAGAAGCGAGACAACACACTGATGTTTAATGAATAAATGTTGTCTTTACTAAAATATCGTTGATCTCAAGCACACAAAACAGATGCTCTCACACATACACTCAAGTTCCTTTTAGTTCACAGTAGATACAGAAAACAAATAGTAATAAAAATAATAACTTCAGACTAACAATTAGGGTACACACAGAAGGGTAGCATTGATACTTATCTGAATTCCAGGCGAGAAGTAATTCTTCTCAGCAGAAGGAACGGAAACAAAAGTACTATCTTTAGGGACTCTAAAAACACACTGAATGGTCCAGCCAAACACGTGTGGGTTCTCTTGGTAGCGACCCGAGAGAACGCTTTAAGAATCACCTGCGGTAGACTTAAGTGGCAAAGGTGAAGATAGTAAGGGGGATGGTTAACCTGAGAAACAAAGGTTGTGTTTCTCCTTATAAAACCTAGCTTTGGGGGTTGGCATAAGGCCAATCTACACCTACGATCCGTCCCCTTCTCTATACCTATAGGTTGAAGGGTTGTGACGCATCTACCTAGAGGGGAGTGGGGCGATATTCAAATTCTACCCTACACTTCAATGGGAGCTATGTGGCAAGGTGTCAAAGTTACATTGCCATAGTAACCTTTGACTTGCAGATGCTGGCCTGGTCCAAGAAGGCAATAACAGGATGCTGTCCTTTGTGATTCCAAACCAGATACGAGGGGTTACATGTTATACAGAAGATCTCTAATGGTGGGAGAGTTGTAGTTCCCAAGACTTCATGAGGCTGAGCTTAATGGCGAATGTCTTCTTTGTCCCAAAGCAGGCTGAGAAGGTGTGGGTATGCGTGTGTTCATTAGCATACTCATAGCAGGCCCTGCACATTGCAGCTTCCAGGTGCAAGCATGAAGGCGAAGCAAGCAAACCCTAGGCACACAGCTTTTCCCAATCCCACATACACAAATGCAGAGACATTTACAGACATGCAGGCATCAGCATAGCACAAATAATACATTCAAAGCACACTTGGCAACACAGGCGGGGCCTACAGGTGTAGCCATATCCCGCACACCTGGCCAGTGGCCACCATGGAAAATCTGCTCATACTAGTCTGTGAAGGGTGTTCAATAGGGGGGTAAGGGGTATCTGTCATGTAGTCAATAACACACCAACAAGCACACTGCAACAGCAAAAGCAGTCTTTATTGAGAATTGTCCCATGGCGGGCGGAAGGATCCCAGCACATGCTTGTAGGAGCCCAGGAGTAGGAGGCTGTGTGGCTCCATGGTAGCATGTGGGTACTTGCAGTCATATGGGAGGTGGATCTTGGGAGGGGAGGACTATCACGATGTGCAGACAGCCCCCCTTCTTACTGCACCCCCTGGAGGGCAACCTGCCACCCTCATAGGCCACGAACCCACAGAGCTCCCTCTCATTAGCCATTCCCAGGCTCCACCATTCCCTTCTCCCCTCTTGCTATCTGTTGTTAAACGTGTTGCTGGGGGGGGGCTAATGGGATCCCCCATTCAAAAATTAAGCCACCATGGTCATGACACATAAAGCAATAGTCAGGCATGTCAACAGAATGGCACCATCCAGAAACTGTTGACACCTGCAGAAAAAGCATAATGCCTTCACGGAGAGGGAGCCGGGGGGCCCTTCTGCTCTGACTGGCCTCATGGATACAGTGGCCCCTCCCCCCACTCCCACCTGTTCCTACTGCTCAGGGATCATCTCCTCACATGCCACCTCTCCCTTTTCCCTTCTCCCTCACCCCATAGGAAGCCCTTTGTCGCCATGTTCTCAGGGGATGCAGCCTAATCTGCATAACCCATCAGACACTGCAGTGTGCTGAGCCCTGCCAACCCCGACCCAGTGACACCTCTAGGGCTCATCTTTTTTGGGACATGCTTTGGCAATACTGATTCTTTAACCCCAGAGTATGGTGCCACTGACAAGGACTTCTTGTGGCTCCTCGGTGCAGCCTGGCACCTACACACGACACTTGACCGTGAAGGTCTGAAGCACCACGTGCGCTTGCTGCTTGGGGCCACAGTGCACTTAGGGAACAGGGAAAGGGGCTGCCCGACAAGCTCTTTCTCAAGATGTAGCAGCGAAACATCCTCCCCCCAAACATACCCAGTCTTCTTCAGAGGGTTTGATACAGGCAACTGATGGGGTGTTCCCCTCACCCCATTCTGAAAACCTCACCTGGGATGTTCTCCCAGGGCACATCTGCGGCTGTGGTGCGGCATGTATGCGCTGTGTCCCGTCTCTCCCCCCCCCCCCAGTGCTAGCCTTGACTACAAGAGATGTTGTCATGGCACTACACATCAAGTAAGGAGCCGGGAGGAGGGATGGGATGCCTTCTGTTCCTTACCTGACAGCACTTACCAGCCCTCTGTGCTCACGCCTCCAAGGTCGGGGTACCTGTGGGGGTCTGAAATGCACTGTGACAGCTCTTTGGTCCCCATGTGGACCTCAGTGCTGTCCCTGTGAGCTTCCCACCACCAAGGTGCATCACTGCTTGTGCTAAGTCCGCTTGGTGAGGAGCAGCGAGACAGAGTGCCATGCTGTGCTGGGTGCCCTAACTAATAGATTCTCATGTGTGCATACCGCAGGCTTTGTAGGGTCAAGGAGGACCCAATTGGGTGCTGGGGGGGCTTAGCCACCATGGGGTGGGAAACGATTGGCTGAAGCCACAGTCTGCATCCTGAGCTCTTAAAAGCCCAGTTGCCAAGGCTGCAGCAGCAGAAGGGACACTTGCCTTCTCTATACCATTGCAGACAATGGGCTACACTGTGTTTTAACCAGGCATATCTTTATATCTCTGGTGGGGGACATTCCCAGCCTGAAAGGTCTCAGGGAACTAACTTAACCAGTTTGGTGTAGTGGTTAAGTGTGTGAACTGTAATCTGGGAGAACTTGATTCCCCACTCCTCCACTTGCAGCTGCTGGATGACCTTGGGCAAGCTATAGTTCTGTCAGAGCTGTTCTGTCAAGGACAGCTCTGAAAAGAGCTCTCTCAGCCCCACCTACCTTACAGGGTGTCTGTTGCGGGGAGGGGAAGGGAAAAGAGTTTGTAAGCCACTCTGAGACTCTGAGTGAAGGGTGGGGTATAAATCCAGTCTTCTCCCCCTCCTCCTCCTTTTTCTTCACGCATTCCCCCAGAATCATCCACTGCCTCACTGGCACAAGCCCCTATGGCTTGGTTGAACTAGCAGCCACCCACCGCAGCCCCAAGCTGGCAGCCAACAGCAATAGAGCAGCGCTTGGGTGCCTGCACTGTCATAAATAGCACTCATGCTGGCATATCAGGGACATAGGCCAGTGTAGAGGTCAGTTGCCTCCCAGAGCACTTCCCCCCCCCTTCCAGGATTTCTCTGTAAATCTCAGTGTTTTTGCATTTCTGGAGGGAGGCATGCACACTAGGATTATCAGTCTCCACATAGTGTCTGGAGATCTCCCAGAATTGCAACTTGCCTCCAAAGTATACAGATCAGTTCCCCTGGGGGAAATGGCTGCTTTGGGGGTTGGATTCTATGGCATTACATCCCACTGAGGTCCCTCCCCAGGTCCTCCCTCCAAAACATCTGCAAGCATTTCCCAATCCAGAGCTAGCAGCCTTTATACACACATTATATTACAGCTTCATTGCATAGCTTACCAATCTACAATATTAATAAAATAGTTACATCGATATTTGTATCAGCAACTGATGGTTTCTTTACCAAATCTGGCTCCTCTGAGGAGTCAAAATGGAAGAGAAAGGATGAATTTATTCTTATTGTCTGACACCCTTGTTTAAATTGTGATTTGTCTGTGCTGAGCTGGGGAAAAAGCTATGCCTTGGCTTTGATTAAAGACATCAAAATGACCACAAGTTCAATGAGGGGTGCATTATCTTTTATGGGTCAGTAAACGCAGTCCTTGATGTCCTAAAGGGAAGGGACAGACTAAAAAGCTTCAAGACTGTGCTATGTCCCTGTCAAGTAAGGAAAGAGGAGAACTGGAGAGGTCTGTGGGGAACCCAACAAGATAATCAAAAATATTTTTGTGGGAAGGATAGTAAACACTGATCTCTGCTTCTGATCAACAAGCACCATAATCCACTGCAGTTGTATCTTTACACAACTGCATCAGAACAAGGGACAGTTAGCTCGGTTGGCTTGACAATGGGGGCACGTTCCCTCTTCCATATTCGCTTTTCCTCTTCTTGCAAACAAGTTTACACTCCCCACCCCACCCCCACCCCCGCTAAGTTTGCAAAATTGCTTAAAAGGAGGGGCATTTTCTTTGTGAAACCAGTTGTAAAACAAGACACATGGCTCCTTTCCCAGTTCAGCACAAGTCATTTCCAATGGCCCGGGGCAGTTATTCACAGCAAGCTGATACCAAGCTTAGGTTTGTGGCAAGGATCTGTCATCACCACAGTAAAAAAAAAAAACCCAAAAAAGTGAAGCACGTCCAAGCCACTGTGATATGAGGCCAAAGATGCATCTGTCTCTATGGCAGAGTCAAAGTTGGAGTGGATGTTTAAGATCTCATATGCAAAGCAATTTTTAGACATGTCACAGAGGACTACCAAGCATTCTATGTTCCCACTGGGAGGCTCAGAGTTAAGGGGCTATTTGTTATCCAAAACAATTTTGTTGGACAACATTGCAAATTTTACCATGATTGTTGTCCATGAATTAAGCACTAAAACAAGCTCTAAGTGGAGGAAAGCTTAAAATGAAGTAGAGTATAAATTAGAGCTTGTTCTAGAGCTTAATTCATGCCAGTCACTGAAATTCAGGACAGAAGCAGATACCTGACGTGATCACTCCTAGATACACTTCTCAATAACAATTCTGCAAAGATTCTATCAGCAGTTAGCTGCTGCTGAGCAGCAAGGTGTGCACTCCGATGCCTAGCCTGTAAGTCTGTTCTCAGCTTTCTTCTGTGGTGTTCCAAGGATGCTGGTGACCCTGGGGAAGTAGAGGCAGGTGGCTGGCCTTTGACTGCTGGATCAGAGCTAGAGGGTGGAGGTGATTCTGCACCAACTCTCAGCTTCAAGTCAGGAAACACCTGCATTTCATTCCCCTGCTGGTCAGCTCCTGTCAACCATAGGCTAGCTACCCAGGGCCCCTTTTACCCTGAGGGGTCCTCAGTGTTGCTGAGCCCTGGTTGGCCCACGACATCAGCTGAGTGCCAATTCAAGCACCAAATCAACCCAATTCATCTCTTTGTTCTGATATATACTGGGGAGGAAAGAAAGAAAAATCTAAATGTGTTGTACAAAATGTTGGTTTCATCAATAGTTTCTGGAATGGTGATGACACTGAAACTTGCCCAGTTGGTTGGGCAAGAGTGAAAAGTGGTGAGAAGGCTCATTATCTGCTTAAAATTCCCTCTCTTTACCAAACATGGTAGACCTTCAATGTACAATCTTCTTTTCTCTCATATATCAGTAATATGTTCTAAATACAATTAAATGTTATTAATGGTCTGAACAATATGAAAATACAATGATCTGTTGCTCCCTGCATGTTTATATAGAAGTTAATAAATCTGATTACCGTGGGCATGGTAACGATTCATTCTTAACTATTGTTGAAAGAGGCAATTGTACATGCTGATTTAATTGTTTTAAAAAATGATTTCTCTTGATAAAGAATATATTTGGAACTCTGTCTATTCAGGTTGCAGGATTAAACAAAAGCCCTCTGGGGACAGATTTGGTAACATCTCTCTTTCCCAATTGAGACATCACCGTTATTCAAGCCTTAAATATAAAAGACAGTCAATTTTAGCAATATGGAAGGAGTGTTTTCTATGAGTAGTATATCAAAGGAATCTAGTAAATGGATTGTCATTTGTGATCTGTTTTAAGTGACCATTGTCAGACTAGGATCTGGACACCTGGGTTCAAAGCCCCATTCTGCCACTGAAGTTTGCTGGGTGCCCTTGGGCCAGTCCCATATACTAAGCTTAACTTATCTCACAGTCTGGCTGTGAGGATAAAATAGAAAACATGAGGAAGAAGTAAGCTGCTTTGGGTCCCCATTTGGGAGAAGGGTGGGGTGTACATGAAATATATAAATAAGTGTGTTACAGTCCTCCAAAACATTGGCTATGTCAAAACATATCATAGTGTTTGTCTCCTTTATAAATTTCTTTTCCCTGAGAGCATTATTTAAAATGCTCTTGTTAGACATCCTGCACTGGAAATTTTAGGAAAGAGAATGTTAATTACTGCCTAACACATGAGTTTAAAAATAAGTGTGTTGATTGTATGAACCATGCAAGAACTACTTTAATCTTGAGTGTGAAGAAGAAGCCACAGGCTACCTATCATTCTGCATGTGTGTACGTGATATAAATTACCATAAATTTTAAACCGATTCATAGCTAGATAGCAGACAGAGAGAGACTTTTTAAAATGTATGTCTGGCTTTTAGAACTCTAAATTAATTTGTGGGAGATTAAGAAAGATATATAGAATGCTATTCCCTCAGTACAATGGCATTCATGTTTAGTCAGACCTTCAGAAGTAAGTTCCACTATGTTCAATGATGCTTTCTCCCTGGTAAGCATGCATAAAATTGTACTACTTACAATCATAACTTGCTATGTTGTATAGGGTTTATATTTCTATTTTATAATACTACGTTGTATAGGGGGGGGTGTGTGTGTGTGTGACATTGGTTATGTGGGATGGTTTTAGGTGGGGCTTCTGAGAGCCACCAGGAGCCCCTGGACAAGGATTCCACCTTCCCCCATGACCTTGATCCAAACCAAATATCCATAACAAAACAAAAAACAAATCACTTGGCTTGCTGTTACCATGAATCTGTAGTAATAAAAGAATCAGCATGCCCATCCATCAGTCTAATTTTGGCAACTGTAACTCATCAGAAAATAAAGCTAGGGGGCTCAAAATTGGCCACCAGCTTCAGGATGATTGTGGGAGTTCCAAGACCAAAAAAATTAAATAAATAAAAGCATGGGATGGAATATCCTGACCCAAGCTATCTGCAGATAACCACCCCACCCCACCCCCCGGTGCAATGGAAGCTAAAAGTTCTGATTGTGGCAGGCATAACACATCATAAAATAACGCTCCATGTTTGAAAACTGGCCACCAGTCCCAGAATGATGACAGAGTTGTAGTGTTAAAAAGGAAGGGAATCAGAACACCCTGGACCAGGATTTCTTCATGATAGGGAACATGTAATAAGAGAGCTTAAGCAACCTGTCATGTTTCTCTAATACTCAGATCCCCAGTCTGCCATGGAAGGTTGCTGGGTGATACACTCTTGGCCAGACCTACCTCACAAGGTTGCTGTGAAGATAAAATGGAGAGCAGGAGAACATTGGAAGCTGCTTTGGGTCCTCATTGGGGAGAAAGACAGAGTATGACCGTTCACTTACAGTTCACAAAAAAAGGATGATAACTATTGTTGTTGCTTCATCAAGTATTGCTGCTACTCTTCTAGCAGCTGGAAGGACTGGTCATTCAGTATTCAAACTACTGTTAAATACTGTGAGCACAAAGATCAGGGGAAGACCCCTATTTATAGAAACCATCATAATCATGCAAAAAGAGCAGTTTTCCTCCCTCTTCTGAGACAAGCTGTTGCTGCTAAAAATGCCCTCCTCATCTACTCCATTTCCACAGCCTGTGCCTTTCAGTATTACTCTCTATAGCCATGTGTCTAATTGTGTAATTTTATATTTACGTACACATATATATTTCTTTACAATATAGGACACACTTCTTATGTCTGATGAAGTGGGCTCTAGTTCACAAAATTTCTAGTTCACAAAATCTATTTAAATGTATGCTTGTACCTGTACATTTACATAGCACAAAAGCAGGGGCAAAATGGTTTATGCAGTGGTGCTGGATGAGAAGTATTGGGACCATTGGGATTGATTTTGCTGACATTATCTAAAAAGATTACATCATGTGTCATATAACATAGGACGTTTATGAAATCCTATGAGGTGGCAGTCAAAGCTGCGAAGAGGGAGTTCTACGCAGCCTCGATTGCGTCTGCTAGCTCACATCCAGCACAATTGTTTAGAACAATTCGGTCTCTGACAGCTCTGCCACAGGGCAGACAAAACACTAGGGAATTGGACATCGGCTGTGAGGCTTTTGTGAGCTACTTTGCAGATAAAGTCTTGGCGCTCTGCCACTACCTGCCCACCACAGTTGAGAAAGTGAGTGAACTCGAGGCTCCATGCACGTCTTCTGGTTCCATTCTGGATTATTTCGGTCCACTCAGCCTAGAGGAAGTTGACAGATTGATCTCAACTGTACGACCAACCACTTGCAGCCTTGATCCGTGCCCCTCCTGGCTAATTAGAGCTGGCCACGAGGGGTTGTGAGGTGCTCTCAGGGATATTATCAACAAGTCCCTCTTGGAGGGACTGTTCCCGGGAGCTCTCAAGGAAGCGATGGTCCGCCCCCTCCTTAAAAAGCCATCCCTGGATCTGGCTAAATTGGCCAACTATCAGCCGGTTTCCAACTTGCCTTATTTGGGCAAGTGAATTGAGAGGGCGGTGGCGATACAGTTGCAGAGCTTTCTGGATGACGCTTCCATGCTAGATCCTTTCCAGTCCGGTTTTCGCCCTGGCCATGGGACAAAGACAGTACTGGTCGCTCTCACGGATGACCTCCGGAGACATCTGGATCGGGGCGGGACGGCAGTGCTGCTGCTGTTAGACCTGTCGGTGGCATTCGACATGGTCGACCATCAGCTGCTTGCCCACCGCCTCGCCGACATGGGAATTCAGGGGCTTGCCTTGCAATGGCTTGTCTCCTTTCTCCAAGGTCAGGGACAAAGGGTGGCCATTGGGGAGCAGCAGTCCTGAAGGCACCCAATAGTGTGTGGTGTGCCCCAAGGGGCTGTGCTCTCCCCGATGCTATTTAACATCTATATG